>NW_013668716.1:74683-80748 GCF_000517525.1 Limulus polyphemus
TAACGCCAATAAATATAAGTATCGTCTTGGGAAAATGTCTCCTTGCGTGGTTTTCTTTTACTCATTATCTATATTATTGAATATGAAATATTCGAATTTTTAATTCATTGTTAAGTTATTAACGGAAGGTTCATCACACTTTTCAAAGACCATTTCCGTAAAATGAATGCAGTAGCGTGGCGCTTCTGATGCGAACCGTGGCACCACTGGCGACATGCTTAGTACTTATATATAATTAGTTCTCAACGAATTTCCAACCATTCGACAGTGTAATACTGTCATGGATGCAATTATGGGTGTAGTAGACTGTTCCTATAGCCAGACTGTTAGAAGATCTAGAACCAAAGAACACAACATTTCAAAGAAGGAAACCTTCTAGTTTTCCTCAGTGAATTTAAAAAAATAAAATCACACAGCAGAGCGTTTAGAACAGCAGGTTTAGCAAGTCCTGGTGATTAGGGCTCTCTACACGCAATCTGCTGGTCGGGGGCTCGAATCCCATCATCGAACATGCTCGCCCTTTCAGCCGTGTGGGTGTTATAATGTGACAACCAATCCCACTGTTTAATTAGATTAGTCCACGAGTTGCTTTCCCTCTAGTCCGTCCCTTCTAAATTAAGGATTGGTAACATAGATATCCCTCAAATTCAACAAACAAACAATTAAGACAGCAACGAGCTTCGAAGCTTCATCCTATTTCAACTTGGAACAACGCCATCATCGGTAATTGAAAGCTATGCTGACAAAAGAGAATCATCCGATCCAAAAAGTCATAGCAATGAAGCTGAACGTGTCTCCTAGTACAGTTAACAAGATAATATACATAAATTTGGAGTTGCCAAAATTTCACCAGCTTCCAACCACATCTCGAAATCAATGACGGCATGGGGCATATAATCAATACACATAAGTTTTGTCATTTCAATATTACTTTTAGACAATCAAAATTCTGAATTGTCAACCAATTTCAAAAATTTACTATAAATATTATAAAGGGAAATTTTGATTATTTTACCAACTGATCAGACTATTATCACATTTGCGCAATAGATGGCGTATGTTTGATACAGCATGATCAATTCCTCTATATCAGTAACTTGCAAAAGTATTCACCCCCCCCCCCAAACCAATAATGTCACATTTTGATGAAATACAGGTAGTGTAAACAATTTTTTAATGAACTTGTTTTTATTCAAAACTCTAATGAACAAACTTAACACTGTTATGTGTGAAGGAGATTGAATGTCAGCAAAACCTGGAAAGAATATATATAAATTGAAATTTGCTAATTGTATAAGTATTCATCCCCCCTAAATCCCAGTACTTGGTGAAAGCATATTTGGCAGCAATTACTGCTGTGAGTTTTTTTTTGGGGGGATAGGTGTCTTACTGCTTTCTACAATGGGATGGTGTAATTTTTGGCCATTCTTCCTGCCAAAATTGCTCCAATTCTGACAAGTTTATTGGGGATCGTTGATGGATTGCAATCTTCAAGTCTGGCCATATATTTCCTATTGGATTCAAGTTAGGACTTTAGCTGGGCCACTCCAGGACATTCACTTTGTTCTTTTGAAACCACTCCAGTGTGGCTTTGGCCTTGTGCTTCGGGTCATTGTCCTGTTGAAATGTGAATTTACGACCCAGTTTTAGATTCTTGGCTGACTCAAGCAGGTTTTCCTCTATGATTCGCCTGTACATTGCACCATTCATTTTCACCTCAATCCTGACAAGCTTCCCAGTCTCTGCTGATGAGAAGCATCCCCATAACATGATGTTGCCAACACCATACTTGACAGTTGGGATAATGTGTTGTGTTGGGTTGCATCAGACGTAAAGCTTTGAATTGAGACCAATATTTTTGTCTCGTCTCACCACAAAACCTTCTGCTACATGTCTGCAGTATTATTTATATGCTTTGTCGTAAACTCCAAACGAGATTTAAGATGATTCTTTTTCAGTAATGGCTTCTTTCTTGCCACTCGCCCATACAGGCCAGCTTTGTGTAGGAGCTTGGATATTGTCGATGTATGAACATTGACTCCCATCTCAGACATGGAACTTTGCAAATTTTTCAGTTTCACTGTTGACTTCACAGTGGCATCCTTAACCAGTTTTCTTCTCGCCCGGCTATTTAGTTTGGAAGGGCGGCCTGATTTGGGTAGTGACTGGGTGGTATGAAGCACATTACACTTCTTAATGATGGACTTCACCGTAGTAAAAGGCAAAATCAGCAACTTTGAAATTTTCTTCCAACCTTCTCCTGACCTGTGCTTCTCTACCACTTTATCCCTGACTTGCTTGGAAAGCTCCTTGGTCTTCATGGTTGGTTTGTCGTATCACTATGTGAGTTGTGGCTTGAACAGATGCTTTTACTCTGACGTCAAGTTGAACCACTTTGATTACACACTGACATGGATCATTACACTAATTTTGTGACCTTTCAAACTAATCTTTTTCATCTGAACTGATTTAGGGTTGCCGTAGCAAAGGGGTTGAATACTTATGCAGTTGAGAATATTATAATTTAATCTCAAAATTTAATTTACTTACATAATATTAGCGTTCTTAGCTATATCAGTTTGGAGTAGATTGTGTAGATTCTAAATATAAAGTCCCATTTGAAAGTTTCATGATTGCAAGATGGCTACAAATTAGAAACTTTTCAGGGGGGGGGGGGTGAATACTGAATATCAAGATCGTTCATTGAGGTCATCGCCCAGCAGTTAAAGAAATATTTAAACAAACTAAGGATTGATCAAAATATATGTATCAAATAAAAAAATAGGTGTAGTGAAAAAGAAAAAAGAAGAACTACGTTATTTTAGCTGTTTATTTAATTATAGTAAACATTGTAGACATTATTTATTCAAACTACAAACCCCTGTTTGGGCTCCATGCTGTTACCTAGAATAACATTTGGTGGAGTCAAAATATGGTTTTGTAGTTTGAGTAAATATTGTCTACAGTATCTATAGCCTTGTTTCCTTACTTTTTACAATCCCTATTTGCAGGTTTTCAAATTCCTAATTTTTTATTTTTCTTATATATATATATATATGTGTGTGTGTGTGTGTGTGTGTGTGTGTGTGTGTGAGAATTTATCCTCTCTAATAAATACACAAGATAAATAAAGCAAAAAATATATATACATAATTTTATAATATTCATATATTTTACAGTACACATTTATTTTACCTTTAGTTTATTTTAATACAATCAAATTCATAAATTGTAAAATAATGTTCAAGTTTACAGTGGTTATAAGACTTAAACAACACATTTTGTGTACTTCTAGGTGTGTAGAATAACTTGTATCTATTGGTAAATAAATTTCAAATTTAAACAACAGAGGGCGGAACCATCAGAGAAATTCCTTGTTTACATTTCTCTTACTTTTTTATATGTTTGCTCGAAATAACTCCAGTAACATGATAAGATGTGATTAAAATTTTTCAGCCATTGAAAAGACGACATATCGCTATTTTTAATTTGGGCTTATAGATCATATTTGACAAAACAAATAAATAAGTAAACAAGAAAAAAATCCTCAAATTTTTAAATGCTAGACAACTTTATCTTTTTTTTTACATATTTTTTTCCTAGAATTCATCATATCTCATACAATCCTACCTTTGTTCATAAGAAAAACTAAAATAAAAAACATTTATGATGTGACACCTGTTACAATATTTTACCTTTGTGATAAAAAAGAGGATAGGGTGCGTTATATCAAAACGATTTTGAATATGCAAATCAGAAAATCACGTGACATCCACAGCTAATATAGTCATGCTGGAACGGAATCTATCAGAACTACATTTTGAAATTGCTTGGCGTTACAAAGGTAGTGTGATGCCACCGAAAATTTATTGCATTTGGAAATTGTATGTAAGAACTCTTTCCGGCACAACATATTCATAACATAAACATCTGTTCAGATTGAGGATTGAGAAATTCCAAAACGGAGATAATCCTTGTACCTAATGGCATTGAAAAAATGTAGATCTACTATGGGAACCAGGACCACCAATAAAGAGACCTGTAACAAGTCGTACCCGACTCGTGGTAGGCGAAGTGCGGTGTTTTTTAAAGACGACAATCCATGAACACAAAAGTAACAAAAGCCGTCAACGTGTATCACACATAAACAACATAACTCACATGTACACAATCTGCTTTCACGACATATCCGTTCACCTGTCGCATACCTCATGCAGTTGTAGAATGAGACATACACGAAGACATACCAGTCAAGTTGCCGGAAGCAGTACCTATGAATTTTTATGCTATCGAACTTTTGAAACAGCCACTGGGAAATCGTCCTTCTTGTACATTAGATGGAGTGTGGAATCCACCAGAGAGCAGTGGTGTGCTTTGAATATGACGGCTTTACGACAAAACATTTTTGCAATGGAAACTACTCTGAAGGACTACTGACAATATGAACGGTCGTCAGATGGAATACGCCCTGTCATGACAACATGGACTGTAACGAAGCGATTAAGCTCTAACAGCATTTTAATATAATCTATTAAATATGTGCATTAATTATCATCCAATCATTATCAAGTACTACAATTGGATATAAGCACAATGTAATGCGTATACGTTATAGATATATATTGAAAAGCACATTCGACTCGATTGTATATTTAGAGAGTTAAATAAAAGAAATTCTCAAAGTTATAGTTAATTATTTGCTAGGTTTGTGTCTGATATTTAAAAAAAAAACAAGCACTTAACTGTAGATACTTTTCCACATTTTTTTTAATCGGAATTTTCATGTTGAAGATTTATTTTGACAGATATTGATGTAGGCTCATGACGTCCCTAATCCATGACACAGAGTAGCGAAGTTCTGAAATTCTGTCTAAATATTTGTGAATTATGTTACAAAAACAACTTAGTTTTATTTCTTAATCTAAAAACGTTTTTCATAGTTTTGGCTGAATATTTCAACACTAGTAAAACACTAGTCATGTTGTCATTTCTACACTACTAAAAACATTATAGTCAAGTTATAATTTCTGTTCTACTGAAAACACTACGGACATGTTCTCATTTCTACACTACTAAAACTCTACAGTCAAATGGCAATTTCTACACTGCTAAAAGCATTTCAGTCATGTTATCATTTCAACACTACTAAAACCAGTACAGTCATGTTGTCATTTCTACACTACTAATAACATTACTGTCATGTTGTCTTTACTATTTAACCAAAAAACACTGCAATCATGTTATCATTTCAACACTACTAAAAACGTTACAGTCAAATTGTCATTTCTACACTACTAATAACACAACAATAATGTTGTCATTTCTACACTACTAAAAACATTACAGTCAAATTGTCATTTCTACACTACTAAAAACATTACAGTCAAATTGTCATTTCTACACTACCAATAACATTACAGTCATGTTGTCTTTACTATTTAACCAAAAAACATTACAATCATGTTATCATTTCAACACTACTAAAACCAGTACAGTCAAGTTGTCATTTCTACACCACTAAAAGCACTACAGTCATGTTGTCTTTACTATTTAACCAAAAAGCATTACAATCATGTTGTCATTTCCACACTACACAAAAGCACACTACTATCGTACTGTCCTTTATAAATCAAGAAATAAGAATTACAACCATGTTGTTATTTCAATTTTCTTCAAAAAGCACTACAGTTTTGTTACTCGTACTTCCTACAAAAACAAAACACCACAGTTTTGTTAATCATAATTCCTACAAAAAAAACACTACAGTTTTGTTACTCGTACTTTCTGCAAAAACAAAACACTACAGTTTTGTTAATCATAGTTCCTACAAAAAAAAAACACTACAGTTTTGTTACTCATAGTTCCTACAAAAACACTACAGTTTTATTACTCATAGTTCCTACAAAAAAGCACTACCGTTTTGTTACTCGTACTTCCTACAAAAAAAAACACTACAGTTTTGTTACTCATAGTTCCTACAAAAACACTACAGTTTTGTTACTCATAGTTCCTACAAAAAGCACTACAGTTTTGTTACTCGTACTTCCTACAAAAAAACACTACAG
>NW_013668716.1:81382-82209 GCF_000517525.1 Limulus polyphemus
CTACAGTTTTGTTACTCATAGTTCCTACAAAAAGCACTACAGTTTTGTTACTCGTACTTCCTACAAAAAACACTACAGTCTTGTTACTCGTACTTCCTACAAAAAACACTACAGTCTTGTTACTCATAGTTCCTACAAAAACATTACAGTTTTGTTACTCTTACTTCAATTAACAAACGTTAGTCATATTCCTGGCTCGCAACAACAAATCATTCATTCTGTCATTCTACTTTACCAAAAAAAAACAAAAAACTGTCATAGATGTAATCTCCCTCATGTTTTTGTCTCTCTCAAACACTTCCCTATATCACTCAATAAGACCAGCTTTTAACACTTCCTTATACCAATCAACAAAACAAGCTTCTAAACCTCCCCATGCCACTCAGTAAAACCAACTTCTAAAACATCCCTATACCACTCAACGAGACCAGCTTCTAACCCCTCTATGTAACACTCAGTAAATTCAACTTCTAACACATCCCTATACCACTCAATAACATTATCTTCTAACACCTTCCTATACCACTCAACAAGACCAACTTATAACACCTTCCTATACCACTCAACAAGACCAACTTCTAATACTTTTTCCATATATCAACCAAAAAATCAACTTCTAATGCGCTGTAATTCATATACCACCCAGTCAACGCAATCATAATTATACTGATCTCCCTAAATGACTGAATAGGATCAGCTTTCAACACTTTATTTGTCCAGTGTTACTCAAAAAGGATTGGTGTTTACCTTGTTCTCCTTAAAACATATTGTTACGTCTCCGTTCGCTAATTAATTTTCCGTAAATTCGTTCCGGCGAAACTTAAGCG
>NW_013668716.1:83210-87379 GCF_000517525.1 Limulus polyphemus
CTTTCCAAGTCCTGTGCCAGCTCTTGCAGGCTCTCCCCTTTAGCACGGACTCTCGTCCTGAACCTGGGCCTGTAGACTTCTGACTGATTTTGGGTTCCGTACCTGAGTTCTAGAGCCGACACCAGTGCTCTATAGTTGTGCCTGTCGTCTGCTGACAACTGTCCAAGTATTTCCAATGGTTGTCCCTTCAAGCTCGTTGCCAAATATACTGCTTTCTGCTCCTCTGTCCATCCGTTCATCTCTGCCAGTAGCTCAAACTGTGCTCTATATGCTTCCCACGGTGCTTTCCCATCGTATTCCTGTGGCTTCCATCGAACTGGATCACTCCTAGTACTGACATTCATATCTGGGATGTGACTTCTAACGGGACTGAATATGTCTACATTAGATTTTAGCTGCAGGGTCTGGATAGGGCTTGTCATTGTCTGGGGCTGGTAAAGTCGATGGTTAATGTACCCTCCTTGTGTAAAAGACAATAAATCGTCCTTTAACGTATCTAATTCGCTTTTAAATTTACTAATGTTTTCCAGTTGTACTTCTTGCCACTGTTGTTGACTTTCCTGTAGTTGCTGCTGACATTCCTGCAACTGTTGGATACTTTCTTCCTGTTTCCTTTCTTGTTCTAGTTGCCACTGCTGTAATCTCTCTCCTTGTTTCTTTTCTTTTTCCTCCAACAACTGCTGTAATCTCTCCTCTTGTTTATTTTCTAGTTCTTCTTGTTTCTTTTCTTTTTCCTCCAACAACTGCTGTAATTTCTCTTCTTGTTTATTTTGTTGCTCGAGCTGCCACTGTTGCAGGTTTTCTTGCAACTGCTGTTGTCTCTCTTCTTGTTTCTTTTGCTGTTCTTGTATTGCTGCCATCAAATCTGCTAAGCTGTAGTTTGATCTGCCGCTTCTCGTTTCCATCTTCTCTTTTTCTTCTTTTTTTTTTATTCCACTCTCTGACACCAATTTGTTACGTCTCCGTACGTTAATTAATTTTCCGTAAATTCGTTCCGGCGAAACTTTAGCGACACAAGTCCTTTCTTAAATAAAACTGGTTTATTCTTTCCGAATACAACTTTACGATACACTTAATTTCAACAGTCGCTCTATAACAACACTATAACTCACGTCTCACGAGGCGAACAATATTTTGTCCACATACATTCAATTACTCATTACCTCTGTTACGTTGTGACCATCTTATATATACCAGACCAACACATATCTAGTAAATGCTAGGGCATTCCTGAAGGAACAGGACACTTCCAGAAAACGGGCGGCGTGACACCAGTCACGTGACCTCGCTGACGCAACAATATCATGAAATCATTTTATGGGTTGTTCTTCTTAAAACATATCATGAGATCATTTTATGTGTTGTTCTTCTTAAAACATATCATGAAATCATTTTCTGTGTTATTCTTCTTAAAACATATCATGAGATCATTTTATGTGTTGTTCTTCTTAAAACATATCATGAAATCATTTTCTGTGTTGTTCTTCTTAAAACATATCATGAAATCATTTTCTGTGTTGTTCTTCTTAAAATATATCATGAGATCATTTTCTGTGTTATTCTTCTTAAAACATATCATGAGATCATTTTCTGTGATGTTCGCCTAAAGATCTATCATCAGATAATCTATCTTATTGTTCTCACTAAGACATAAGCTCATCAATGTTGTTGTTCTCATTAAAACATAAGATCATCGATGTTGTTGTTCTCATTAAACATGAGATCATTTATGTTATTATTCTCATTAAAACATAAGATCATCGATGTTGTTGTTCTCATTATGACACATTTTTCTACTTTGTGTACTAAAAAATATGTTTGCTCCCACAATCTATAAAACACCGTCCCTTCTAGTAACACTAAGGCTCTTGGAAACACGGAAATGGAACGTAGATACGACCTTTCACAACTAGTAGTTTCAAGAAACATCACCTGGAGATATTTTATTTTATTGCACGCGTATGAAGAATTAATATTAGTAAAGTCATATACTACACTCGGAAAAAAAATTAGACGAGTGAAGAACCAACGCTTCAAGGATGAGAAAAAGTATTCACTTACAGATTTCATAACTTAGTTCTAAGACTAGAAATGGCTACTTTAGCTGTTTCTTAGAATAAAATAAGGCGTGGATTTTGTCATGCGCAGAATTTTCCCAGTATCTTCGTAAACACGAAACAAATTCTGCACCCTGTGACTTTGAAAAAAGTTTGATTCCAGTTTGTGTTTTGTAAGAAAACGGATCAGTCGAGTGCTAAAAATTTATTAGATCTGTCAGATTAAAGGTACTTTTATAATTGTATTTAATGTAAAATACCCAACTATTCTTTTTCTGCTTTTTTTCGTATTTAACACTTTTGTATCTGGTTTTCTTAAAAATGATGTAGAATTACTCCGGCTCTCTTGATTAATTCCATCCTTGGAATACGAGATAAAAATATGTACTTTTTTCTAGGTTAAAAGAGCGTCTATATCATCATGTTTAGTGTTATTGACCACTTATGCATTAGTCACAAAAAACATATTTTTTGTAACCGTACACAGAATACACGATCTTTGTTTTCTATTGTTTCAAATATGTATTGTTGCGTCAGCGAGGTCACGTGACTAGTATTACGCCACCTCTTTCTAGAAACATCCTGTTCCTTCAAGAATGCCCTAGCATTTACTAGATATGCGTTAGTCTTGTATATATATAAGACGTTCACAACGTGACGGGACAACAGAGGTAATGAGTAATTGAACTGCAGTCATAGAGAATATTGTTAAGCACGTGACAAGTTCGTTGAGAATCATAGCGTTTGTTACAGAGCGACTGTTGAAATTAAGTGTATCGTAAAGTTGTATTCGGAAAGAATAAACCAGTTTTATTTAAGAAAGGACTTGTGTCGCTAAAGTTTCGTCGGAACGAATTTACGGAAAATTAACTAACCACTGGAGGCGTAACAAATTGGTGTCAGAGAGTGGAACAAAAAAAATGGAAACGAGAAGCGGCAAATCAGACTACAGCATAGCAGACTTGATGGAAGCAATACAAGAGCAGCAAAAGAAACAAGAAGAACGAGAAAAGAAACAAGAAAAGAAACAAGAAGAGGAGAGATTACAACAGTTGTTGGAGGAAAAAGAAAAGAAACAAGAAGAAAGATTACAGCAGTTGCAAGAAAACCTGCAACAGTGGCAGCTCGAACAGCAAAATAAACAAGAAGATAAATTACAGCAGTTGTTAAGAGGAGAAAGAACAAACAAGAAGAGAGACTACAGCAGTGGCAACTGGAACAAGAAAGGAAACAAGAAGTACAAATGGAAAACATTAGTAAATTTAAAAGCGAATTAGATACGTTAAAGGACGATTTATTGTCTTTTACACAAGGAGGATACATTAACCATCGACTTAACCAGCCCCAGACAATGACAAGCCCCTTACAGAGCCCGCAGCTAAACCCTAATGCAGACATCTTCAGTCCTGTGAGAAGTCACATCCCAGATATGAATGTCAGTATTAGGAGTGATCCAGTACGAAGGAAACCACAGGAATACGATGGGAAGGCAATGTGGGAAGCATATAGAGCACAATTTGAGCTACTGGCAGAAATGAATGGGTGGACAGAGGAGCAGAAAGCAGTATATCTGGCAACGAGCTTGAAGGGAAAACCACTGGAAATACTTGGACAGTAATAGGAGTGATCCAGTGTGAAGGAAGCCACAGGAATTCGATGGGAGGGCACCGTGGGAAGCATATAAAGCACAATTTGAGCTACTGGCAGAGATGTACGGATGGACAGAGGAGCAGAAAGCAGTATATCTGGCAACGAGCTTGTACGGAAGCTCTGTGGAGTGACAGGACATTCTGCAAGGTTGTGGGGACCAGTGTGGGTAACTATTGAGCTCGTGGGCATAAAGGACAGACAGAAAGTATACTTGGCTGACATTGAAGACGAATGCATATTAGGATTGGACTATCTACTACCGAGGAAGTTTGTAATTGATTTTGATAAAATGACGTTTGGGAACAACAAAGGCCAAGTGCCGGTAACTGTTAAAAGAGAGGTTGAACTAATTAGGTGTCATCAAGCTGAAGTCAAAGTGATTGAAGAAGTTGATGATGGGGAAATGAAACCAAGTATAGATATTAAAGCAGAGCAGGAGAAAGATCAAGATTTGAAGCCAAT
>NW_013668716.1:88357-90261 GCF_000517525.1 Limulus polyphemus
GTCGCTAAAGTTTTGTCGGAACGAATTTACGGAAAATTAACTAACGAACGGAGACGTAACAATATGCTTCGTAAGGTCCTTCAGAGCTCTAGGTAACTAAAAACAACTTAATGCCAATCTTTAGAATCCTCATATAAAATAAATATCTTTAATTTAGCATCTTTGTGACGTTGAGTTATATTAAACACTCCGAACGTAGCTCATGAACTCGCAACCAAATGTTCAAACGTGTTTTTTTGAGTGGTCAGGTTTTTTATCTGAACTTATTTGTTGAGTAAGACATACTTGTTGAGCTGGACACATTTGTTAAGTTGGTCACATTTGTTGAGTTAGACGCATTTTTTGAGTTTATTGAGCTGGTCGTATTTTTTCAGTAAGACTCATTTATTGAGCTGGACACATATGCTGAATTAAACACATTTCTTCAGTTGAACTATTTTGAGCTAGTCAGATTTTTTGAGTTTGACATTTGTTAAATTGAACAGATTTGTTAATCTAATCAAATTTGCTAAATTAGGCATATTTGTTGAGGTAGATTATTGAGCTGTATACAGTTATTCAGGTAGAATATTTGTTCAAATCGACACATCAGGTTCTTCATTTTTTCTTTCTAGTCTGTTTTCTGAATGACTCAAAGAAAGAAGAAATCATTTTTACATATGTTTAGCAGTAACTTTCTTTGTACATAACACGATTTATCTGAAGACGTTCTCAAAATTATACTTATTAATTACATGATGTTAGTAGATTTGTTGTTATTAACTTACTGTCAGGGATAAATAAAGATACGGCTTTCTGTTTGTTAACTTACTGTCAGGGGTGAATGAAGATAAACATTTGTTGTTATTTACTTACTGTCAGGGATAAATAAAGATACAGCTTTCTGTTTGTTAACTTACCGTCAGGGGTGAATAAAGATACACATTTGTTGTTATTAACCTGCTGTCAAGGATAAATAAAGATATAGCTTTCTTTTTGTTAACCTTCTGTCAGGGGTGAATGAAGATAAACATTTGTTGTTATTAACTTACTGTCAGGGATAAATAAAGATACAGCTTTCTGTTTGTTAACTTACTGTCAGAGGTGAATAAAGATACACCTTTGTTGTTATTAGCCCACTCTCACGGGTGAATTAAAAATCGACATAAAATAACATCTTAAAATTTACCACTTCAATATGGCCTGCTCATGTTATGTGTTGTTTTAATACCATAGCTAATACCACATGTCAAGAAAGAGTATAATTCATGTCCATGATAAGTAATATCATTATTAATGTTTTAGGGATAATAAGTGTTCTGTAAACTATACGCATGATTAGTAATATATGTTAAGTAATAGAGTAATTAACGTGTTGTGTCAAGTAATAGCGTCATTAGTGTTTTATATCAAGTAATAGCCTAATTAATATATTATGCCAAGTATTAGCGTAACAAAAACGCGATAAGAGTTTTATGTAAAGTAATAATATAATTAATGTTAGAAATAGTGTAGTTAGTGATATATATCAACTAATAAAGTAATATTTTATGTTTTATGTCAGGTAATAGCAAACCTTATGTTTTTATCAAGTTGGCAGGTACCAGAGGATTGGAAGTTAGCTAATGTAACTCTTCTTTTCAAGGGACGTGATAAAATTGTCCCAGTAAGCATAGACCCATTAGTCTTACATCAGTTGTGGGAAAAGTTTTGGAAAGTCTGTTAAAAGATGCCATGCAAAGTCATTTAACAAAGTTTAGAATTTTATTGGATAGTCAACATGGTTTCACTAAGGGAAAATCTTGCCTTACAAATCTTTTGATACTTTTTGAAAATCCAGTGCCTATGTAGATAAGAGTAAGGGTGTAGATTTGGAGTATCTGGATTTTCAGAAAGTCTTTGACAAGGTGCCACATAAAAGGCTT
>NW_013668716.1:91172-95952 GCF_000517525.1 Limulus polyphemus
AAAGATGTGTATGAAAATTAGTTTATTTGAATTACTGTCCCGTTTCATTACTAACTCAGCACTAACGTAAGTGTGTGAAAGCTAGTTTATTTCAATTAATGTTCCATTTCGTTACTAACCCAGCACTAATATAAGTGTTTGAAAGCTAGTTTATTTGAATTAATGTCTCGTTTCGTTACTAACACAGCACTAATAAATTTGAATGTGAAAATTAGTTTATTTGAATTAATGTCCCCTTTAGTTACTAACACGGTACTAACATAAGTGTGTGAAAGCTAGTTTATTTCAATTAATGTCCCATTTCGTTACTAACCCAGCACTAATATAAGTGTGTGAAAGTTAGTTTATTTGAATTAATGTCCCGTTTCGTTACTGACACGGCACTAACATAAGTATGTGAAAGCTAGTTTGTTTGAATTAATGTCCGTTTCGTTACTAACACAGCACTAATAAATTTGTATGTGAAAATTAGTTTATTAGAATTAATGTCCCCTTTAGTTACTAACCCAGCGCTAACGTAAGTGTGTGAAAGCTAGTTTATTTGAATTAATATCCAGTTTCATTACTGACACGGCACTAACAAAGGAGTGTGTGAAAATTAATTTATTTGAATTAATGTCCCGTTGAGTTACTAACGCAGCACTAATATAAGTGTGTGAAAGCTAGTTTGTTTGAATTAATCTCTTGTTTCTTTATTAACCCAACACAAACATACGTGATTGAAAGCTAGTTTTTATGAATTAATGTTTCGTTTCATTATTAAACTAACGCTAAAATAAGTGTGTCAAAGCTAGTATATTGGAAATAATCCCCAGTTTCGTTACTGGCATGGCACTAACAAAGATGTGTATGAAAATTAGTTTATTTGAATTACTGTCCGTTTCATTACTAACTCAGCACTAACAAAGATGTGTATGAAAATTAGTTTATTTGAATTACTGTCCCGTTTCATTACTAACTCAGCACTAACGTAAGTGTGTGAAAGCTAGTTTATTTGAATTAATGTTCCATTTCGTTACTAACCCGGCACTAACATAAGTGTGTGAAAGCTAGTTTATTTCAATTAATGTTCCATTTCGTTACTAACCTGGCACTAACATAAGTGTGTGAAAGCTAGTTTATTTGAATTAACGTTCCGTTTCGTTACTAACCTAGCACTAACATAAGTCTGTGAAAGCTAGTTTATTTGAATTAACGTTTCGTTTCGTTACTAACCTGGCACTAACATAAGTGTGTGAAAGCTAGTTTATTTAAATTAATGTTCCGTTTCGTTACTAACCTGGCACTAACATAAGTGTGTGAAAGCTAGTTTATTTGAATTCATGTTCCGTTTCGTTACTAACCTGGCACTAACATAAGTGTGTGAAAGCTAGTTTATTTGAATTCATGTTCCGTTTCGTTACTAACCTGGCACTAACATAAGTGTGTGAAAGCTAGTTTATTTAAATTAATGTTCCGTTTCGTTACTAACCTGGCTCTAACATAAGTGTGTGAAAGCTAGTTTATTATAATTAATTTCCAGTTTCGTTACTAACCTGGCACTAACATAAGTGTGTGAAAGCTAGTTTATTTGAATTAACGTTCCATTTCGTTACTAACCTGGCACTAGCATAAGTGTGTGAAAGCTAGTTTATTAGAATTAATTAAGGACAAAAAAACGGTCAGTTTCATCTGGCGTTTCTCCAATTTCTGCATAAACAAGAAATTGTCATCTTCATGCATATTTTAATGTGAAATTAATCTACAGCATTATAATTATTTAAATAAAGAATTTAGTAAGCCTTTTTTCTTCAGAAACTCTATACCAGACATGAAAAAAAAATTAAATTTTACGTTATCCAGAAATACCTGAAGCATTTACAATAACACGTGGTCTTCGAAACACCCTGTATTTCTAATGTCACTACAAAAAATAATTATTCCAACACAAGACACTTACCTTCTCTTTGGTAGTCACAAACAATATGATATGCATTCACAAAGTTCCAGACATTTTGCTTTTTTAAGGGGGCTGAAAGTGGATTCGTAACTCCTTTTAATGATTTGAGGCAAAGTTAATTTGATTTTTTTGTTCGTTTTAGAAAAAAAAATCACTTAAAAAGTTTGGGAAATATTTTAATAGAAATATATATATTTAATTTAAATTAGAAAATTGAAAATCACCATTTGAAATGAAGAAACTCGAGATGTGCGAGTGAAATGACAAAAATTACAACAGACCAGATTACACGTTTCTTCTGATTGATACGATTCGTGCAACCGTACTGTTCATGGCCCCGAGCAGATCATACAAACCAACCGTCTTTAGACGACAACCAATAGATCTGAAACTGTCTTTTCTTACGTCGCATAACGATTTATTCTCTAATAGCCCTGGAGGAGTTTTTAATTAATTCTTTCAGACTGTTGATTAAATTATGGTTTCACACCTTCCAAGAAAGGAGACAAGCAGCAGTGGTTCCTGAGGGGTAGTAATGTGGGTGGGGGAGCTGAATGAGACTGCAAGATAACTTTACATTTCTGTGTTAATTAAATCTTTCACCTCTGAGCTCCGGCGGTTGTCGGGGACAATCGTATAAGAAATGGTTTTTTTAGGTCTTCAAACCCGAGAGAAAAAAAAGCTGAGAAAGATGAAAGAAACATTTCGTGTTTTTTTGTCGTTGTTTTTTTTTTAGAGGATGAACGTCGGCGTGATAGGTTTTGTCGAAAAACGGATTATTTCCTTGTAAATTAAAAGTTGAAATAGCGATAATTTCTTCGTCGACAAAATTAAAGGTTCCGTTCATAATAAAATTTCTAAAGGATTACCATTCTGACTGAATTGAGTTAGTTTCACAAAATTTTTGTTTTCATACACAAGAACAGAGAAAAACGCTATAGTTGTGGAACTTTTCTAGACTATGAAAAAAAAATCTTCGTTGCACTAAAATGTCGATTTCTTATTTCAGAACACAAAAGTTTAGAAAAGAAAAGTTTGTGAAAAAAACAACAACTCTGTATATACATCCAGACGTTTGAGTGATCAATCGAATCATTTTCTGTCGAAAGAACATTGCATTAGCTCCAAAAAAAGAGAGAAAAATCATTCCTCTTAAATTGTATTAAATAACGGAGTATTAAACCTTCTGCTGTCTGGAACAGCTGCAATCGGAAACAGGGTAGGTTCCATTTTCCTTCTAAATTTTTCATGCGAAAAAATGTCACTATTTATTGCGGTATTCCGTAAGAGGGAACCCCAGTAATTATATTATAGATAGTAGTTTGTCACAGAAGAATTATTCGTTATTCTAAGGAAGGGAACCCCAGTAATTATATTATAGATAGTAGTTTGTCACAGAAGAATTATTCGTTATTCTGAGGAAGGGAACCCCAGTAAATATGTTATAGATAGTAATTTGGCTCAGAAGAATTATGCAATATTCTGGGGGATGGTACCCCAATAATTATGTTTTAGATAGAAGTTTGAGGCAGAAAATTTATGCGTTATTCTGGGGGAAGGAACCCAGTAAATATGTTATAGATAATAATTTGACGCAGAATCATTATGCGATATAACGAGAGAGAGGATCCCAGTAATTATGTTATAAATAGCAGTTTGACGCAGAATGATTGGTAGAGCGCTCACTTACTGACCCGTATAACCTGGGAATAAAGTAATCTTTGAACAGATATAATTTTTATCATCCGTATTAGGGCGAGTGTAGCCTAGTGGTTAAGGTGCCTCAACTGTTCATTCAAGGGTTCATGGCTCACGTCCCACTGCCGCAAAATCGCACTCCACCATAAATGCACTATAATAATGGCGGTTAACTCTCTCTCTATTGAGACAGTAAAGGGTAGCATAAGAGTAGGCGATGGGTATTGTTAATTAATTGCCTTTACTCTAGTCCGTCTATTCGGAATTACAGACAACTATGCGCAGGCAACCTTTGTAAACATAAAACAAATATTTTTTCCTTTTCCGTTCTGGCGTTAGTAATGTATAAAAGAATCTCATGTTGTACTTATTGTAGTCCAGGTGGAACTAAGTGTTGGGCCTTCTCTATTCTCTAGAGATGGTTACTTGGAAAACTAAGATGGAACTAAGTGTTGGCCCTTCTCCAAAGATGGTTACTTGGAAAACTAAGATGGAACTAAGTGTTGGCCCTTCTCCAGAGATGGTTACATGGAAAAACTAAGGTGGAACTAAGAGTTGGGCCTTCTCCAGAGATGGTTACACGGAAAAGCTAAGGTGGAACTAAGAGTTGGGCCTTCTCCAGAGATGGTTACACGGAAAGCGAAGGTGGAACTAAGTGTTGGGCTTTCTAGAGAGATGGTTACTTGAAAAACTAAGGTGGAATTAAGTGTTGGGCATTCTCTAAAGATGGTTACTTGGAAAACTAAGGTGGAACTAAGTGTTGGCCCTTCTAGGGGCGGATATGTGGTAAAAAGAAAGTTAGTGTTACAGTGAAAAATAGCATCATTCTTAGATCTATACGAATTTTAACACAGTCTGTACACTTTCTCACATAGAGTCATCAGTTCTGTGCAGACTCACATAGAAATATCACGTGTTACACACAATAATACAGAAGCATTATCTGTATACAGGCACATAAAATATTATTACATGTATAGAAACTCTCGTAGAAACATCATCTGTTATACAGACTCAGATACAAAAAGTATCTGTTATACAGACGATAGAAACATCACCTGCGTACATATTTACATAGAAACATCGTCTGTATACAGACTCACATAGAAACATGGCCAGTATACAGACTAGTTTGTTTGTTTG
>NW_013668716.1:96498-103493 GCF_000517525.1 Limulus polyphemus
ACGATAGAAACATCACCTGCGTACATATTTACATAGAAACATCGTCTGTATACAGCTAATCCCATTCTTCAGCCCGAGCAAAAAAATTATTACTCATATCATGCGACATGCAGGGGCAGAAAGAGTAGATTAGTTTGGAACTTAATATTTCTTCTTTTTTTTGGTCATTTAACATCAAAAAGGAATAAATTTATCACAATAAAATTTTTTGAAAAGAGAAATGTTCGTAAAATTCCAGACTTAAATTGCTCATATACTAAGTTCTATCATATTTTGAAAAGGTTCTTAATATGAATAATAATTATGCTTACTTTTACCTGAAATTTAATTAATTAATATATTTTGTTTCTTTAACTTAAAATTAAAACTTAAAACTTTAATTTAAAAATTATTTTAAATTTTATAATATCCCAACTGTGGCATCTTCCAATTTGTATAGATAAGATTATTTTGGACTACTCTGGCACCATCTAGTGTCAAGTAAATAAGTTACAATTCAAGACTCCAGTAGATGCCCTTATACTACACAAGTAGTGAAGTCAGTTACAGTAACCAAGTTTAACACCATTTTTGAATAGAAAATTACAGTGATATGTATAAATCTGTATAAAACTTTTAAATGATCTGGTTAAATTAATAATTTGAGTGGAAGTTTGTTTCTTTGCTATTAAACACAAAACTGTCTGTTCTGTGCCCACCGTGGGTATTATCGAAACCCCAATTCTACCGTTATAAGCCATTAGTTTTACAACTAAGCCACCAAGGGGCTACTTCGCTTTAATGGCAACCATGCTCCTATCAATTGACTTGATGTTTTATCTTTCGTCTCAGTGTTAAGATGCATATTTCATTTTCAGTCGAAAGCAAATGGGGGCGCCACAAGCATTATATCATACGAGCGTACAAGACCAAGAAAGAATTTTCAGCTTTAAATGAAATGGATGAAAGGACTTGATTTCTCCATCTCTAAATAGACAAAAAAAAATCCCCTTGACCACCTGAAAATGTATCAGCTTTCTACTTTTTGAATATCAGTAGAGATGAAATAGAGAGAAATAGAGCACTGAAACAAAAGATAATCTTTCATAAAGCAACTCCTTCACGTTCAAAGGAAATTGGACGATAAACAAAGAGATATTATGATGTCTTCATATGAAAACGGGAACGACTGTAATCCCATTTGAAATTCTCGATAGTTCAAAACGCGTACAGGAAATTCACACTAATTCTATTTAAATCATTGCGTGTGTTGTAAGATAATGTTAAACAGTATTTATATGATAGTCTGTAAGATATGGAAACGGTTATTCGTTGACCTCGGCATAAGCATGACTTCAAATTCTATCAGGCAAGTATTCCTGTAAAATTCTTGAATTTCGAGCACATTTAAATTAACATAAACCAATTAGATGTAAAAAAATAAACCCTAAGTAGCGATGCTTGTATTTGATATGTAGTTGGCTTTCTTGTATCTATCTAGTATGAATGTGTGTGTGAGAGAGAGAACCTCATTGCAGTGTATTTCATATATATATATATATCAATTTATTCAACTATCAATTTTTAGCCGCGTCATAGCGGCTCATAGAACGACTCTCAATTTGTTTTTGTTTGTTTTTTTGTTATCAAGTACAAACTTTTAGCTCATAGCTCTGTCATCTCTTGACCAATTTGAGATCTAATTACAGTTTTGGACTCAGGAGGTAAAACCCTTTCGACTGATGTATTTGATCACGCCCAAGGTTTCATGGATTAATTTACTCTAATCCTGTCGGCCCGGCATGGCCAGGTGGTTAGGGCGCTCGACTCGCAATCTAAGAGTCGCGGGTTCGAATCCCCGTCACACCAACCATGCTTGCCTTTTCAGCCGTGGGGCATTATAATGTGACGGTCAATCGTTAGTAAAAGAGTAGCCCAAGAGTTGACAGTTGGTGGTGATGACTAGCTGCCTTCCCTCTAGTCTTACACTGCTAAATTAGGGACGGCTAGCGCAGATAGCCCTCGTGTAGCTTTTCGCGAAATTAAAAACAAACAAACAAACTAATCCTGCCTAAAATAATTTCAATTTGAGAGTAGGCTGGTAGAGATCCATAAATAAAACTGAATCGGGTATACGCGCGCTTTACGCTTGGTATTGCTGGTGCACAAAAATATAGATCATAAAAAGGGAAAAAGGTATCATAGATTAATTTACTCTAATCCTGCCAAATGTTCAAAAATAACTTTTATTCTTTTAAGACTTTTTTTTCTTATAACGTTACACCTTTATTTTCATTAATAAAATTCAGAAATTTGGCCGATTATTCTGGGTTTCAAATTAATTATTAGTTGATTGATTACTTAACTTTACGTTTTATTGGCTGTGATATGAATCTTGGTTATTCAATCTTAAAGCTTTCTTTTTTTCTAGTTCCTCTTATAGAATAATATGTAAAGGAAAATCAGAGAACAAGTTTGACGATCTAAAATTATTCCTGAATGTAAATAGCAGTCCACGAAACAAAATAGTTCTGACTGCTGAATAATATTACTAGGCAAAATAGTCCTTAATACTAAATAACATTAATAGGGAAAATATCCCTGAATGCTAAATAGTAATACGAAACAAAATAGCCCTGAATGCTAAATAAAATTACGAAAGAAAATAGTCCTTAATACTAAATATTACCATAAAAAGCCCCCGGAGGGACAGCTAAAATCAGGGGTTTGATTCCCCAAGGTAGACACAACATATAACGTGTTGTGGCTTTGCTATAATAAAACATAAACACACCACAAAACTAAATAGTTCTGAATGTTAAGTAACATTACGAGAGGAAAATAGTCTTTAATCCTAAATTACATACATGAAACAACAGTCCTCAGTATTGAATAACATGAAACGAGACAAAATAATCCTGAATGTTATATAATATTACGAGACAAAACAGAACTAAATATATCAAATAACATTACAGAAGGCAATAAAGAGTCTCGAATTATGAGTAGCACTATGCGACAGAATAGTCCTAAACTCTAATGACACTCAATTCCCCACTCGAATATCTGTTGTGTTCTTGACATTGCATTTAAATTCATTTGCAATGTTTTATTTACTATACGTTGCTGTTTCTCACACTGATTTAAATATTGTAAAGTTTTGTTTGTTGATTTGGTAAGTAACAAGAAATTCAAATGTCTAACAGTAATGTTTTAATAGATTGTATTTATTAGTTAATTGATTATTTTCTTTTCGGTAGATACTGGGGTGTATTTGTTGTGCTACTGATTCTTTGGCGAAGTTCAGAAGAAGTTGGTGAAATAGAGACTCAAAGTGAGGTCGGTCTTATCAACCTCGCCAAGATTGTGAACCAGATTGGTTTCCAACTTTATCCAGAGATCGCAGGCGATGGAAACGTCTTCTTCTCTCCATTTAGCTTGTCTTCTCTTTTTGGAATGTTATACCTGGGCACTAGAGGACCTCAATCACAGGTTATTGGAGAGAAACTGGGATTCGAAGGGACCAACTTTGGAGGAAAAGATGTCCATGAAACATTTAAAGAGCTGACCGCCTTACTGGCTGACAATAGTATTTACGTAGCTAACGGCGTGTTTCTACAAAGTGGGCTGAAAATCTTAGATTCATATAAGACTAAACTTGGTCAGTATTATGATGGAAAATTAACAGAACTGGACTTCGCTAATAACCTAGACGTAGCTACTAATTATATCAATCATTGGGTTAGTCAAAAGACGAGAAACAAGATTTCCGAACTTTTCTCTGGCAATTCGTTAGGCGGGGCAATATTGGTAGCATTAAATGTCATTTACTTTAAAGAGAGCTGGTCCTTGAAATTCAATCCTATCAACACAAATCCAACCACATTCTTTAACCTAAACGGAGAGGAAGTCATGGTCCCAATGATGGCACAGAAAGCTACATTTTTGTATGGGTTCAACTCTGACCTTATGATCCATGTTTTGGACATACTTTACACCGGAAATAAAACCAGCATGTTATTAGTACTTCCAGAAGAAAATGTTGACCTTTCATTTGTAGAGAGAGCACTAAACCCGGAATTTTTGAACCGCCTTTCTAAAGAACTGGAGAACACTCTTGTCGATCTGTCCCTCCCACGATTCAAGTTAAGTTTGAAATATGAAGACAATGAACTCAAGAGGGCGTTATCAGCGATAGGTCTTCTGGGATTTTTCTCGTTAGATTATTCAGGAATCGGTGAAGATAGGGGGCTTACCCTCTCGGATGTAGTCCATAAAGCCGTGCTAGAAGTAAACGAAGAAGGAACTGAAGCTGCAGCGGTCTCTGGTGCGGTTTTTCGCGGAGTTCCGATAGTTAGAGTCAATCATCCGTTCCTTTTCTTCATCAAAGACCGCCAAACAGGCTTAGTTCTCTTTATGGGTCGTGTTAATAACATGCCTTCAGCCTAAGCCTATATAACTTCCGTATTGGCCCGATTATAGGGCGATCTCGAATGTAAGGCCACCCCATTTTCAGAAACCATGGGAAAGAAAACAAATTGAGTGTCATAACGTCCTTTTTTTAGGTCCGCAAAATCAATACTATAACTGAAGAGCCTGCAGATGGATTAATTGCAAGAATTAGCGATGACATTGAGTGAATATCTGGCGCGCATGTGTAAACGGTATCTGGCCATTCAGGAATGCAACAGGCTAGAATAGGGGAAAGGGGCCTGTGGTCAGGCGCGCTTATAAGGTTACTATGAATTTTACAGCCTAATTATCAATAATAATAAAAACATCGCCTTATAATCGGGCCAATACGGTATTTCCAAAAAAATTTTGTAACTATTTAGTTTTGATCTCTTTTACTTGCAGTGCAATAATAATTTTAAGTTTTTATTTTTTTTCTGCGTTTTAATTGCCATTAAAGCTTGTGAATCTACTTTCAAACATCGATTTTCTAAAAAAAAGTAACTTTTGTTTTCACGTGAAAATGTGCAGACCTAGACAACTAGTCTTAAATGTTTATTTATTGGTTCATTTTGATTAGGCATTCACAAATGTATCACATTTAAATTTCAATAATAATAAATCATACTGCTTTCTTACAAAATATTTTCTAAAATTATAAAAAATAAATAAATAACATGAATTATCAAACGTGTTTCTTTCTTTCTCCTTTATATGATAAATATTATTACTCTAAAAGTTAAGGTTTACAAGCCGAAAGCTGGTGAAACATTAGAAACAAATAGACCTAAAATTTGTGATAAAAGTTTCGGTAACAGCAGAAGTTTATTTGTTTGTTTGTAGTTAAGCGCAAAGCTACACAGTGAGCTATCTGGGTATCAAACACCGATTTTTAGCGTATATGCCCTTATGCTTACGGCTGAGCCACTGAGAGTCAGGTGAAAAGTAAAATCTTATTAATACATTTGAACAGACACTCTTTACAAACAGCTTATTTCTTTCACAGAGCTTACTTAAGATAACATATGTGTATTTTTTTACAAGTTGATTTGTACTATTTTGTCTAAAGTAATGCCAGAGATCTAACGTTTCGAAAAGAGCCTCGCCTGGTTTTTACTGCTACATAAATAGTACAATCACGTCGAAATGTTCCTTCATGTAACACACACAAAATTATTTTATCTTAGCAGTCAGTAGACCAAAATCATAGGAAGAGGGAGGTTACACAATTTTGATTAAACCACGCATGAGATTTGGGTGTTTGTTCTCAGATAATATCAAACATAGCGGAAGTTGGTACAGATTTCCAGGAACCAGAGCTAATTAAATTACAGGAAGCTTGCTGCAGGAAACAAAGGATGCTGATATCACATAAAATCGTAGTAACTTATAACAGATGGTTTATGTTTAGGGACTTTCCCTGACATACGGCTGTCTATAAGATACTGAAGTATGGAAACTTTCGAAATAACTAATTCTATTTTGATAAGTATTGTAACACGTTTACTGACCGATCATCACATTGGCTGAAGTAATAAAGGCCCAAAATCTGTGATTTGAGAAAACATTAACGAAACTGATTAACTTTGCTTGTTTCGTCTTTAGAGTAAAGTGAATTATCTGCGGGGAATCGAACCCCGTATTCTAGCGTTGTAAATCAGTAAACTTACCGCTGTTCCACTGGGGGATAACTAATTAAGAGTAAAATACTGAATTACGTTATTGATATAGGACTTATGACTTACGGGCCCTCTGGTGGTTCAGCAGTAAGTCTGAGGGCTTATACCACTAAAAATTGGGTTCCGATACCCACTGACAGAGCACAGATAGTGCATTGTGTATTTCTACGCAACAAACAAACAAACGATTTAAAACAAAAACAAAAAACCGTGGCAGGGATCTAGTTTTTAAAGAAAAGAAACTTTCCTAAACTGGGATATTCAAGAATACTGATATCCCTCTTCGCCCCGCACGCGAAAAAGTTCTTGCTCTGTTCGTGGGGTTAATAAAGCTTCGGAGATGAGTCATAACTATTAATTAGGCGGATATGATAACTTGAAAAATGTCTGGAAGTTCAGAAGGCAGAGAGAAGACCAAGGCCGATGACGACGTTGACGAGAAAAAGCAAAGCGACAACATGCAACAAACGTAACAAACGTCCCATAAACAGGGTCACCTGGTGGTTGAGATCTGTAAATCCAATTCCTAGGCTGGGATCATTAAATCCATGCAAACGATTTACGGTGATCTGAACCCATTTAAAACTTCAGCGCCCTCTGTTGTCACGTTATTACTGCGTTTAGGTGCTTGTGACATTTTCTTAACACTTGAAGTCCCCAGGTGGGACAGCGGTAATCTTCGGGTTTACAACGCTAAAATCAGGGGTTCGATTCTCCTCGGTGGACACAACAGATAACCCGATGTGGCTTTGCTATAAGAAAACATACAAATACTTGAAGATTTAGAATCTTGGGAAACATTTGTACTCACGACAATAAGGCCCCGGCATGGCCAGGTGGTTAGGGCGCTCGACTCGCAATCTGTGGGTCGCGGGTTCGAATCCC
>NW_013668716.1:104322-114193 GCF_000517525.1 Limulus polyphemus
TCCCTCTAGTCTTAAACTGCTAAATTAGGGATGGCTAGCGCAGATAGCCCTCGAGTAGCTTTGCGCGAAATTCATAACACGACAGTAAACTTTCAACCTTCGTTGTAATATTACTAAACTGATTTTTTAAAAGTATTCCTATATGTTTACTACCGACTATTAATATTTATATAATTATTACTTGAAACCGTCGTTACCTTTTGACACTCCATAATTACAGAATCGAGAAAAACAAAGACGACTGTACGTTTCACTTATTACGACTAACGAAACCATGGTTGGAATAAATGAAATATTTGTGAAACATACTATAGTCGTTGCTTTCCTCGATTCAATATTATTTATGTTTTATCGCAGAGTTCTGTAGTTTCTCACAAGAAGCCCAAGAAGAAGAAGTTATAAAATGATTAATAGTTTCACAGATTATTATCGAAATTTCTTCAACAGACAGTTTTGTTTCCATTTTATAACAAGTCTTTCCTTTATATATTCTAGGACAGAACTAGACTGAATTTGATATAGAAAAGTACTTGCTGCGTGTTATTGTTAAGATGAAAATTTTAAACCTCGAACAGATCAGCTTCTTCTGTTCTAACATGTTATGTACTCTCAGTTGGCTCAGCGATAAACTTGAAAGTTATAAATCTCAAATTCTGGGTCCGATCTCTGTTGTGGACACAGCACTGATGGCCCGTTTTGCAGCTTTTTTTGATTAACTATAAACAGAACAGACGAAAAGTGTGATTGACCGTCACTTCATAACGTCCCCACGGCTGAAACGGATGAGTACGTTCGATAATGGGATTCGAACCCGCGAGTCGAGCCTCTTAACCAACAGGACTTTGCTTAGCTGTTTGCTAGTTAATTAGGTTTTGTGTAAAATTACATTGCTCCAATGAGTTTGTAAACAAAACACGTTATTTTCAAGTTCAATGACATGGTATTAAATTTTACTATCACTCTAAATTGTTGTGTTTGATAAGAAATATAAGACCATACATAAATATATGCGTGTGTGTGGTAAGCATCGATCGGGATAATTTTTTATACTAAGTCGTATGTAATGAATAGGATATACTATACAAGTGCTACCTGCGCTAACTGTCGCGAATTTGTAACTAAATTAAACGGAAAGCAGCTAGACAACATCAACCACCAGCTCTTGGGCTACTTCTTTCTGACCGAATGATGGGACTTCACTGTCATTCTTATAGCGCACCCACGCCCCCAAACTGAGGAGCGAGATCTTTTGCGCCATCGGGACTCGAACCGCGGATCCTTGGATCCACAGCTTGGCACGCTACCCCCTAGTTCACGCTGGGCCCCGAGAGGATGTAAATGGAGGAAAATGTTTTGATAAGTGGCTGAGAAAAATTATAAAACGTATTTATATTATTTATTCAACAATTACAGAAACATTTTAAAATTGTAATCAATATAATATTTGTCTTATCTAGTTTGTCTGTTTAGTAAAAGCCATCTTAAGAACCATATATATATAAGATATAGATCACCCCACAAGACTACTGGTGATATTCTCCGTTTTTATCTTGTCCAGGATTACTAAGCAGGAGCGGAATTTCTCAAAATAATTGAATTGAATTGAAAAAGAGCGAAATCGGGTATACAGGGAGTTTATTACGTTATACTGATACGATTTTGAATGTATAAATCAACAATTTACGTTATCACCACAGTTGATACAAAGTTATGGTGGAACGGCATGTATAAAAACTACATTTTGCAATTGTTTGGTGTTTGTAGATAGTGCGATGGAACCGAAAATTGATCGCTTTTAAGAACGATGTTCTTGGACATTCTTCTTATTTTCAGTTTAGCCTTCGTATTAAATTCGTGCGTGAGCTATTTCGGGTTATCAGTCTTGATATGGCGTATTCAGATTTAAAAGAACATACGTTTATTTCCCCTTATTTGATGTACTAGCAGATGTTCTATTAGATGTTTATGAAAGTTGTATTTTTGTTTGTGTGTTGTTGTTGTTTGTTTTTTTTCGAAGTATGTCAGTGGAAATATAAATATTGAAAATACATAAAACTAAAATTATTCACGTCCACCGAACTTGATCATTCAAAGAGCACGTTATTTTCTATTTCAGTTTTTTTTTTCAAAAATAATAAGTAACATGTGACATAAAAACATCTTACTTAATATAAGTGTGTCTATCTTGAAAGTATGTATAAACAATGTGTGAAAAAGAAATCCCTCTGATAACTAATGGGATTTGAAATCGAAATGCAATTGTAGAATTAATATTTTACCACTTCTAAGTATAAATAATGTTTCTGTTTCTGTCCTAAGTATGCCAGTAATGATTGAAAAAACGTAGACTGTATATTTGCCCCATTTGTTGAAAGAGGAAACAGGAGAAATCCCATGAGTACCCCACTAGTGGCTACTCCAACTGATTAATTTATATTTAGCCAGCACTAGAGCTATAAAATCTATGAACTTTAAAAGCAAAATAATTTATTCTTAGCACATTCTAAATCATTCCTAGTTGATTAAACCATATCTGTCCAAAAGCAAATACCTTGGAGGAATTATAGGGCAAAAAAATTTATCTCAGAACATAGAAATATATATATACATCAACTCAGTTCTTTACTAACAAGTAATTCTATTACTATCAATATATCTTCCTCTATCAATACGTGTTTATATTTACATACAACACGCTTGCTTTCTCGAACCTTCGCTTAATTACTTGATCTCAATAATCATTAGTTTCTCAATGTATAAACTAAAAACTTGCTAATAGTCATACCCACAGCGCCATCTATTTATAACAATATATATCTAATCATAAAGAAATATAATAATATCAACAATATTTACACTGTATATATATGTGTGTGTGTTGTGAAAAGTATATATATATATATATGTATATATACTTTTCACAACACTACACCCCCTTAAATTTCAACCAACGCGGATAATTTAAGTATATATATATTTATTCCCAACCAACTCTAGTTGGCTTCTTGTGTTTCGAAGAACAACTTTGAACTTTTTTATTTTTCTCTTCTTCGATTGATCAGGTGACTTCTGGCCTAGTTGTAAAACTGGAGCTCTCCTGCTTCCTCATTGTTTATTACTGTCCGGGAATCTGTCTCAAGACAATGGCAATTCCACAGTCGATTCACATGCCCGAGCTTCGACCTCTTATGGTGTCTACCTTTTATTCTGTAAGTAACATCAGAAAGGTGATTAGTAAATTTGTAAATTGGGAGATTTCTCCATTGCACCGGTTTCGGTTGCGCAACCAGACCAAATCTCCTACATCATAAAGTCTCTTTATACCATCTCCCGACAGAGTGAGATTGGCTCTTTCATGATGGTGCCTCCCCCCAGTGGCACAGCGGTATGTCTGCAGACTTACAAAGCTATAAACCGGGTTTCAATACCCGTGGTGGGCAGAGCACAGACAGCCCATTGTGTAGCTTTGTGTTAATTCCAAACAAACAAATTACATGATGGTACACACAACTGTTATATTCAAGGAAGAATATCACAATAATTGGACAAAAGCATCAATGATACACATTGCTTTTCTAACGTGCATAATTATACCAGTTTTTTCTTGTGGTGACTAACTAACAACCTGAAACCTTACGGCCTGACACAGCCTGGTGGTTAGAGTGCACGACTCGCAATCTGCTGATCGCAGGTTCGAATCCCTGTCACCAAACATGCTCGCCTTTTCAGCAGTGGGGGTGTTATAATGTGATGGTCAGTCTCACTATTCGTTGGTAAGAGGGTAGCCCTAGAGTTGGCGGTGGGTGTTGTTAACTAGCCACCTTCCCTCTAGCGTATCACTGTTAAATAAGGAACTGATAGCGCAGATACCCCTCGAGTAATTTTGAGCGAAATTCTAAAAAAACCAAACCGAAACATACACATAAACTGAAATTCTTTTTTTTAATAGTCAGTACATGAAATTATTAGCTTTGACGGAAACAGTGGATCTAATGACTCAATTAATATATTTCTTATCGTTTATTTTTTCTACAGGAATTTCAGAATGGTGGGACTTTAGATAAAGACGTCATAAAAAAAGTAAGCCAATCACAACGCAACTATTCAGATTTTTTTACATCACTTAGCAACATCCTATATAAGCAATGACTTTTTACGAGCTGATTTGGTTATAAGGTTGCAGAAAACCCTCATTAAGTTTGAAGTTGAGTTCACACTATGGTAAGTAGTTTTCTACTTTAAAGTTACTCACCTAATAAAGTACTCTGTTTTAAGATATTCGCGTCTACGTATCTGCAAGAGATATTGGCACTAGGTGTCCCTAATTTTGAGCTGACAGACTAGAAATTTGGCAGATGGTAAATAACTTCCATCGCCAACTTTTGGGCTACTCTTGACTAACCAAATGTTGGAGAGCTAACCATTGTGCCACGCTCGGCTACAGTGAAGCCATGAAATATTGAAATTATAATTACAAAGCTCTAAATTCGAAGAACATAGAAATGTTGGGCCGAGTGCTGCCTAATGATTGCCGTTCCGGATTGTAGAGTTGAAGTTCCATCTTTTGCGCCCCGTTACAGCCACAAACAAAAACATTGCACTCCGCACTTTAGAACTGTGGGTGCGTTATAATTTTGATGATCAAATCTCACTATTCGGTCTTCCAAGAGTTGGCGGTGAGTATTGCTGACTAGTTGCCTTCCCTACAGTTTGTCACGTCCAAATTAGGGACGGTTAGTGCAGATAGCCCTCTTGTAGTTTTGTGCAAAATCCAGCAAAAAAGTTTGTTTGTTTGTTGTTAATTACAAAGTTAAATAGCGGGTATCGAAACTCGATTTTTAGCGTAATACGCCTTCAGACTTCCCGCTGAGCCCCTTGGAGCCTCCAACAAACTAACCAGAGAATAACTGGCATTTTTGACATTTTCTGAAATCATCTTTTTTTCGTTACATGTTAGTATTGTGTATGTCAGTAGAATGTTTACAGTATAGTATATGTCGGTAGACTGTTTACAGTATAGTGTATGTCAGTAGGGTGTTTACAGTATAGTGTACGTCGGTAGAATGTTTACAGTATAGTGTATGTCGCCCCCCAGTGGCACAGCCGTATGTTTGCGGACATACAACGCTAGAAACCGGGTTTCGATACCCGTGGTGAGCAGAGCACAGATAGCCCTTGTGTAGCTTTGTGCATAATTAAAAACAAACAAACAAATAGTGTATGTCAGTAGAATGTTTACAGTATAGTTTACTATAATGATATTTCGCACTAATATGAATCCGAATCAATAAAGGTAAATATGTTCAGTGATATTATAATTCACTTTGACATCGGTTTTTAAATTGTGATAACACTGTCACAGAAGAAACTTAACAACATAAACGACACAATATACTGTAAACATTCTACTGACATAGACTATACTGTAAACATTCTACTGACATACGAATAACATTACAATTAAACTAACTAGGATTGTTTATTTCATAGTGACCAAAACACGTGCGTAAATTATCTCAGGTACGACTAATTATTTTGATTAGTAAATATTAACGTCTCGTGAAATTTTCTCGTGATTTCAAACTGTGGGATTGAGTGATTTTCTTGGGGTGAATTTCCGCTGAACTGATAGATTCATGATGGACCCACTGAACTTGGTGGATTCAAGATGGGTCCTGCTAAACTCATTGGATTCAGGATAAATCCTACTGAAGTGATGGACTCAGAACGGATCCTGCTAAACTTGATGTATTCAGTATGGATCCTGCTGAACTTGATGGTTCCTGCTAAACTTGATAGATTCAGGAATCCTGCTGAACTTGCCTCTCGGTGAATTTTGATTGAAACTTCGAAACAGTTATTCAAGCCCAAGTTGTACTTTGATATATATTCTCTCCTGATTGAGATTATATCTCTTGATATCCACAAACTGAGCAGTAAAAGAAAAATATGTAACATGCTTATTCAGTCTTGTCTTTCTTCACAATATTTACGAATTCCATGAAACAGCAATGTTTTATCTACTCAAATAGAATTAAATAGCCTCTTTAAATTTTTCAGATCTATATTTCGTACATACAATTGTTTTCAATAAACTGAAAAAAACTAATTGAAGATGCAGATACAATCAAAATACTTTATCTGCTTCAAGAGAAGTACCACTCCATTGGTTAGCATTTATGGTACTGGCCAGTAATTTAATATAGTTATGACTCCATTAGTTAGTATTTAGTGGTACTCACCTGTAACTTTAATATATAAATATCACTCCATTAGATAGGATTTATGGTACTGGCCAGTAATTTAATATAGTGATGACTCCATTAGATAGCATTTATGGTACTGGCCAGTAATTTAATATAGTTATGACTCCATTAGTTAGTATTTAGTGGTACTCACCTGTAACTTTAATATATAACTATCACTCCATTAGATAGGATTTAGGGAGACTGATGTTTAACTGTATTGATGAGTCTTTATTCTTTATAAAATGAGTTATCAACTGGGTTTTGTTGAAACAATATATATGTTTTATCTTTAATACCACATCTGTTTCAATTGGTTACCAGGAAAATACATTTAATCAAGTCCCTCATTTTACATATATTCTTCTATTGCAGAATAAGAAGGAAATGGAGATTTCAACTTTCAAGATATGCTTTGTTTCCGCATTACAATTCATCTTCTTCGCAGAATGTTGCTTTGGCAATTCTTTATTTGATAATTATTTAGAGTCCTCTATTCAGAACGTTCAACAAGAAAATGGAGCTTCAAAGATTGCCAACGCTACCAATTACTTTGGTTTCGGTCTTTATAACAAACTTCAAGGAAATGATAATGTTTTGATCTCTCCTTACACCATGGCTAGCGTTATGGCAATGTTGTACCTTGGGTCACGTGGTATTACAGAACGTGAAATGAGCACAGCACTTGGTTACAATATGCTTGAACTGAGTCCTGATGACATCGTCCTTGGATTTCAACAACTAATAAACATACTCAACACCAATTCCAATGACTACACCTTGAAAACGGCAAGTGCCCTTCTGGTTCAAGACTCCTTCCACATTTTGGACGAATACAAGCAACATTTGGAAAGGAATTTTGGAGTAGAGGCACAAGAAGTGGACTTTGTTAATAGACCTGAAAAGGTTAAGCAAGCTATCAATAAATGGGTTGCTCAGAAGACCAGAAACAACATTCCTATTCTTCTGGACGATCCTCTGAAACCAAACACACGTCTGTTTTTCCTCAACGCTGTCTATTTCAAAGGTCTCTGGAAATCAAAGTTTGATTCAGAAAATTCCAACGTATTACCCTTCTTCAACAACGGAATAACTCGGACTAATGTTGTTATGATGTATATGACATCGGAATTTCCGTTTGCCTATGTGCCCAACTTGAAATCGTTTGCTTTGGAAATGCCTTACCAAGGCAATAAAATAAATATGTTACTGTTGTTACCTAGAAGTCGAACTGGGCTGTCCGAACTGGAAAATACATTGTCTTCTTCCTCTCTTAATTATATCGATTCACTACTGCGTAAGATGGAGGTCGACGTGCTTATCCCTAAGTTTACACTAAAGGAAACCTACACTAATACACTAAAACGTAGCCTAGTTGATATGGGAATAAATCATCTTTTTGGTCACGCTAATTTAACAGGTATGGTAAGCGAGGGAAATCTTTATGTTTCGGATGTATTTCACAAAACCTTTATTCAGGTTGATGAAGAAGGAACTGCAGCCGCTGCTGTTGGTGGAGCATCTGTAGTCGGCTATTCAGCCTCGTCACCAAGGTTTTATGCAAATCATCCGTTTATATTCTTCATCCGCCACGCCGAAACTGGTGTTGTCCTGTTTATGGGAAAAGTTGCAACCTTGTGAACTCATAGTGTCAGTTTCTAGTTGTAAGTGAGCTGATAATTATGACGTGGAAAATATTTTCCAACATAACTTTAAATCCATGCTTATAATATTACTTTAAAATATTAGTTTGTCATGTTTTATTTCTCATAACCTTACCTCAAAGGCTTATTTACTTATCAATATCTATATTTTATTACAGAATAAATAATTTCAACTTTAATGAGTGCAGTTCATTCTTTACATTTAGTGACCTCTTGAGTTTTGTGTTACTACATTATTAACACGATTTTAGAATTATTAAAATAATTTAGTTAATTCTTTATGTTTGAATTTTGGTACATTACTTTTTACTGTCAAATCAAGCGTGTCTTGTTTTACTTGATTACCAAACATTTTATGGTAAAAACTACGTATTTCACTTCATTAATGCTCCCCCCCCCCCCCCCCCCCAGTGAAATGGTGATAAGTTTACAGACTTCCAACGGTAAAACACGGGGTCGACTCCCCGCGTTGGACACACCAGATAGCCCAGTGCAGTTTTTCTCTAAAACAAACGAATACTTAATTATAACATATAATAACTTACACTTCTAAACGTTTGAAAAACATGACGATTAAACATTTGGTATATCATTTTCATGTTTCAATTTTCGAAAAATAATTGTAGACGTTAATGTTAAAACTCTAGAAAATATTTAATGTGTAATATCCATATCCACTTTTCAAAATTTGAATAAGTTTAAGAACAAAAATTTATTCTTCCAAAATTGATTAAGTTCTAACAATGTAAAACAGTGTAGTAACGTAACGATGTAAAAACATTCTAGTAACCTGAAAATTTAAACCCTTTTAATGACATAACAATGGAAAAAATGTAATCATGTAAAACACTGTGGTAACCTAACAATATAAAACGTTTTAATGTGACGATATGAAACATTGTAGTAACGTGACGATGTAAAAAATTGTACAGCATGACAGCGTAAAACACTGTGGTAACGTTACGATATAAAACATTGTTGTAACCTGAATCTATTGTGTAGATCAGATTTAAGTCTGAATAGTTTGAGATTGCAAACGAAGAGTTCGTACGCGCTTTACTGCGCCTACTTAATTGTGTGTAACTTACACTGTTCGAATATCAGAAAAGTCAGAAGATTAGACAGTCCCTGAATGTTTATGACAGATACCAAATTTGTGAACCAACGGCTTTATACCGCGTGTATTTAGGTAACTATACGAAATCATGAAGTCATTCCAAACACTAGCCAGGAAGAACAGGGAGGATTTTAACTGGGTATAGTTCAAGTTGATTTTTAGTAAAGACAGCTAGTCAACAGCGCCCATCGACAACATTTGGACTACCCTTGTCTCGTCGAATAGTGAGATTTGACCATCATTCATAAAGCGTACCAACAGGAGTTTTTATATCACTTTTAAGACATTATCTAATCTAACATGGCGAGTTTCTGAAGAAGCCAATCATGTTACATGTTGCCTTAAGAAACCAGTTATCATGTAACATGTTGCCTAAAGAAAGCAATCATACTACATGTTGCCTGAAGAAACCAATCATTCTACATATTGCCTGAAGAAACAAATCATTCTACATATTGCTTGAAGAAACCAGTCATACTACTTGTTGCCTGAAGAAACCAGTCATGTCATATGTTGCCTGAAGAAACCAACTGTCAAGTTGCATTTTGGCTGAAGAAACCAATTATCATGTTAGATGTTGCCTTAATAAGCCAATCATCACGATATGCGTTGCCTGAAGAAACCAGCCATTACGTTGCATGTTGTCTGAAGAAACCAATCATCACGTTACATGTTGCCTGAAGACGATCGTTTCAACTAAGTTTGATTCCAATCTCCAATTTCACAAATGATCATTTAAAACAATTAGGATAAACTAGACCACCCGTGACCCGTTTGGTCACCCACTATTGATATGTTATGAAGAATTCAAGCTAATTTCAATATTGCACTGAAATAGAAGGTTT
>NW_013668716.1:115166-118419 GCF_000517525.1 Limulus polyphemus
TAGCATGAATACTCGTTTCGTTCTCCAGCTGCTTGAAGTATGCCATTGTTGAGCGGAAGGTACTACTTGAAGTGTTATTTTGGTGAATTTGTATCCTACTGACATTGTTCCTAGTTGGATATTATTTTTGATTATGTTGCATTCTGTTGTCTTGGATACGTGGACGGTTTTTTGCCACTGACTTTTATTGTACAAGATGTCGAACTTTCTTTACCACGGCTGGAATACGAATTGTTACAGGCCTCTTTCTGAATGGTCCTCACGCCCCAACTTGATCCATATTCCTTTGCTTTCCAATCTCATTAAGTATAAGTGATATCCCCGTCATGGAAAATCTAAACCCCCGATCTGAACATATCTTTATGAACATTTTGCGTCGGAAAATGTTGTTACATACCCTTCCCACAAGTGCTCATCACACTAACTACGAAACAACAAATTGTCAAAATAATGGCTGGAGACGGCTTGAATGGGTTATGAAGAAAACTTTAATATACGTTGTACATTTGCTGTTATGTTAAACTTATATTAAAGTTTTTCTTCATTACCCATTCAAGCCGTCTCCAGCCATTATTAGTCTCAAAGTGGGTTCCTCGTCATCGAAATTGTCAAAATGTAGTTCTGATACAATCTGTTCTACCGTGACTTTATATAAACTGTGGTTGTGACGTGATGGCTTACAGTCTTACACTTTTTAAATTGTTTTTGTATGACGTAACTCAACACTCTGTAGATGAGTACCATAGGAAAGACTGTCCATCAGAATTTCTCAATAGCATTAATTACCCAAAAAGCATTATATGCAGCCTACCAAGAGAACATTAATGGCCAAACGTGGCTCACTGGTTAGCGTGCCGAACCATGGATCTGAGGTTCCTTTGTTCGCGCCATGTTACCAAAAAAAAAAAAAACGCGTTCCACATAATGCGGACAAGGGTGCGTTATAAAAATAACGATCAAATCCCACTACTCAGTCTGACAACAGCAGCCGAGGAGTTGCTGTGGTAGGTGTTGAACAGCTGCTTTCTCTCTTGTCTATTACTTTAAAATTAGAAATGACTAGCGCCGCAGATAGTCCTTCAGTAACATTGCGCAAGATACAGCAAAGAAACTGAATATTAGTAACGGCAGGTTACTGATTTATTGCCTCCAACATTTGTTTTATTTAAAATTCATATGGATAAGTACTTTAGAAACCGATCCAATTTAACTACTAACTACACATACATTTTCAAGTAAAATTTGTTAAAACAAGAGACAAATTATTAAATTTATTCAAAATCACTTACGATGCACATAGATCTAAAGACGTTTTCTGTTGTTTTTTGTTGTTGATTTTTTCAGATTTCTACAAGGTTTTCGTGTTTCTCATCTTCAAGGTATAACATTTCTCACATTGATTTAAGAAATGTTAGAGTTATTGAACACAAATTATGAATTATTAATAAGGTACAAAGTTAGATAATTTAATGAAATTCAATTCAACATCACTTTAACTGAGCGACTCGCCCCAGAAAAAGAATGAGGCCACTTCGGTTGTCTCGGATCAAGAAGAGGAAGGGTCGATTAATAATCAGTTCGAGGGATTTACGTCTGTTGTCGAGTTGAATGACGGTGTTTGCAGCCGCTGTCGTCCCTTCCTCGTTTACTTGGATGACGGCTTGGTGAAGGACCTCTTCTAGGTATAAATCACGATTCCCGGTAATCCCAGAAAAATCAGCGTTGATTTCGGTAAACGTTGATTCCATACCTAGAGACTTTAACGATTTTTTTAAGTTACGATTATCATTTAATTCAAACTTAGGTAAGCCAACTTTTACCACTTGAGTTTCCATCTGGGATAAGATGTCATCCAATATGGCTGTCGTGAGTCCTTTTTCCAAAGACTTTAGATCACTGATCTCTGATGGAAGAAGCACTATCATACTCATATCCTCATCTACATACGGGAAGCTTATGGCATATGTACTGAGATGTGCATATTCTGCATAGGGTGTATTGAAAGTCCCATGCATAACAGGAATTACGACCTCTTGACCGTTTTCGTTGGTGAAAACTTCCTCGCGCGTGTTTTTAGGGTCAAACGGTTTCAACCATTTCCCTTTGAAATAAACTCCATTCAACAAGATCATCTTAGTGGTTTCTGGCAGTTTCTCTGACAGTAGATTGTTTATCTTACTATGGGAAGCCCAGTATCCCCATGCATTTGCCCACTCTAGCACGGACACTGAATCTGTAAAGTTGACCTCTTTAATTGCGGATTTGTAATACTGTTCTAACCCATCTATGTAAGACTGCGAGATCGTATAACCATTCTGAATAAGGGCTGCATTTATACTGCTAAGTTCGTACTTTTCCTGTATGCTGTTCAACCTACTCTGTTCCGTTTTAAAGCCTTTGTGAACTGATTCTCCCTCGATTCCTGAAGCTCGATAACCCAAGGCATTCTCCATTTCCCGAGCAGTAACGCCAGCAGCACCTAGATAAGCCATACCTAAAGATACGGACAAGCTCCAAGGGGAGATAAAAACATTGTTCGGTTTATCCAGTGAATTAAAGAGTGAGAGAGCAAACTCATTGTTAACTTTGACCACACTCTAGCAAAACGGTCATTCTTTTTATCGTCTTCAGGTGTCGGAACACAACTACACTGGACGAAGATAGCAGCAAGGACAGTCCAAATCAGCAAAGTATCCATGTTAGTGTTAACCTAGGAACAAAAGCAAAATCATAAAATAACAAGTATCGTAGAAACTTCTTTAAGTTTTTATCGAAATAAATATATTTATCAGTGATAGTACTTCATCAATGCTTCTCATTTTATAAACCACTAACTTAATATCCACAATATTATTATCAACGATGAAAAATGTTTTCTATACAAATACAATAGTACTGTCTGTTGTATGTCCATGTAACTACTTCGCAGTGTGTGGATGGATCTTCACCAAAATTGGTATGGAGGTTCATTAGGTCCTTGTGGGGGTACATAAAAATTTTCAGTTTTGCGGTTTTTATTGGGGATTTGCATTTTTTTTTTTTACCACTACTTCATCTCCTGTGGATGTATCTTCACCAAATTTGGTATGGAGGTTCATGTGGAGAAACATAGAAATGTTCAGTTTTGCATTTTGCGGTTTTTATGACCGTTTTTTACCACTACTTCGCCCCCCTGTTGATGGATCTTCACCAAATTTGTCATGAAGGTTTGTTGGATCCATGCGGAGGAATATGCAAATTTGCAGTTTCATAT
>NW_013668716.1:119370-120644 GCF_000517525.1 Limulus polyphemus
TAGTAACGTTTAAAACAACCTGATATATTTCTATAATTGGTACCCCCCCCCCCCAGTTATAGATTGGTAAACAAAAACGTCACTCTTCCTAAGCTTATGTATAGGTATGTATGTATAAAATGGATTATCAAATAAGACAAGTAGTATTATTAGTGGCGTGGAAATCTGTCAGTCGTTCCACTCGCAGAGTATAAATATTGTGTGGAATTTGTAGTAGCATTTGGTTCATAAAATTTGGTTAAACATTTTGATAACGCGAAACTGACAGTCAAAACGATAACTATCTGAAACCTAGTATATTCTTCTCTCTTCTCAACATATCTTTTTGTGCTATATTTGAATAGGATAAAAACAACAATAATAAGACCTCCTGGTAACTCAGCGACAAGATGTCCCATTGTCTGGCTTAGTGCTTCGTAAAACAAAAAATAAGTAACCAATAAAATTAATTTTAAGATATCACGATTAATAGCATATATGTTAAACTGGAACATCGGAAAGTTCTCTCTAGATATCTTATCATAATAATAATAATTGTCCAACTAGCTTTAGCATGAGAGCAAAGACATATTCTTACAAGGGGTAATTCTCATAGTTCAGAATGACTGCCAAACATTTAAAGACAGGAGCCAATTTGGGAGTGGCTGGTATATTATCAGTTTGTTTATATTGTGATTATCAGTAGTCCATTCAAACACCCTTCTTCAAAAAAAAAAGAATAACAAAATAGTGTGATGTATCAGATAATTCAGAGTTTCCCGATATGGTTGCTTGCACGCCATCCCTTCTTTTTTTAAATGAGTGAAAGAGTGTGTTAAGTGACGAGATATAATACACAGATACACATTAAAATACTACAAGTGTTGTAGTAATTACTTATTATTTTAATTAATAAAAATATATTAAAACGCTAAGTTTACATTATTGCACTATTGACTTTTATTCTAATCGATCCCCCTCCCCCTGTATTTTTGGAAACGCCGAGGTAGTGGATGGGGTTGAACATACTTCAAGTATAAACAAGATATTCCTCACTTAGTGATTTCTGCCCTTATCTTAGCCCAACCCTCGACATATTTTCAGATTTAGGAGCCAGGTCCAACATAACAATATTATAGAATATATTTTGAGTCGGTTGTGTGGTTATGGTTCGAGATATACAGTTTTACACTAAAAAACAAATGGTTCATTATTAAACTTTATCATATAACATATATTAAAGTTAAACTTCAATATGTGCAATTACTAAAATAATAGACTAAATAACTATAACT
>NW_013668716.1:121644-143643 GCF_000517525.1 Limulus polyphemus
GACCGTTTTTTACCACTACTTCGCCCCCCTGTTGATGGATCTTCACCAAATTTGTCATGAAGGTTTGTTGGATCCATGCGGAGGAATATGCAAATTTGCAGTTTCATATTTTGTGTTTTGCAGTTTCTATCGGCATGTTTACGTTTATTTACAATTAAATATAAGGGAAGCAACTTTTCATGTTCTTCTATAACCTTTCATTGATAATAAATTTACACAACTTCCGTCAAGGGAAGGTTACTCCAGCTGGTTTTAAATAGGTCACACAAGACAGAATTAATAAAAAGAAACAAACTGTCATTTTCCACTGCTCGAAATGAAATCTAATGGTCATTTTTAACCAATACTACTTTAAACGCACATGATTACACAGTTTACATCATTGATAAATTTCCATAATTTTTATATAAATTCATGAAAATTTAGAAGAAATGTTTTTGTGGGTTAATTTGTTTTCCCAACAACCTTACCAGAACAAACGGAAACAGAAACGTGAGCATTCCAGCTTTAAACCAGGACGAATTCGTGAGCATTTCTGGCTTCAATTATAGAAATATATCAGGTTGTTTTAAACGTTAATATGTAAGAAATGTTATTTTTTATTTAGTATGGAGTTAACCACAGAGATGTTTGCTCTCTTAAGCCGAAAGGCATATTTCTGTCCCGCTTTGTTCTGTTAATTAAAAATGCTCACGTATCCGTCCTGGTTTAAAGCTAGAAATGCTCACGTATCCGTCCTGGTTTGAAGCTGGAATTCTCACGTATCTGTCCTGGTTTGAAGCTAGAAATGCTCACGTATCCGTCCTGGTTTAAAGCTAGAAATGCTCACGTATCCGTCCTGGTTTATACAGAAAATTAACAAATAAACAAAGACATAACACTATCTTCGCTACTGTTTGTACTCAAACTAGTAGCAGGTATTTCGATTGAAATTAATTTAAAATTAACAGTTAATAGTTTAAATTTATTAAAAATTAACAGAAAATAATTAATCATCAGGGGTGCTCGAACATTGAGCAGTCTTCATTCGCCAAACTCGAGAATTTGGAAATTATATGAACTTGATTTCGGAATTAAAGGCTGACGTGCATATGATGTATGGTATACATTGGGGTGAGCAGTGAACACTGAAACACTAACAAACGGCCGATTACTGTTTGTACTGGGAAATGGGGGCTATATTTATTTACTTTCACGGCAACGAGTGCATACTAACGATCACATGATATCAACAACAACTTGATAGTATTGCCTGAACTAACTTCCTTTGGTCCCGTCTCAGTCTAAACACGTGCACTGATTAGTTGAATTGGTAGAAAGAAGGAAAACAAAATGGCACAAAATTTGTAACATGTTGTACACCTGCAAAGTTTCATTCCTGAAAAAAAAATACATGAAGTGCTGAATCCACCATTAAAATCATAGAAACAAAGTTTGATTGAGGACTCAAAGAATGTAAAAATAGTTCCGGACTTCCAAGAGTCCAGAAATGTTCTAGATTCGAGTTCTATTTAACACATCTCTACATATGAATAAAATGGGAGAAAATACTAGGCGCCACGATGAAATTTTTAGTCGCCATAGCGACCTGGCGCCCGAGATTCGTCGAGGCCTGTCTTAGCAGAACTTACAAGACCTAATAACCTTGAGTTCATCATACAATAACACTATTGTTTTCTGACGTGTGTCCGCTTCCCTGAAGCTATTGGTATTATTAGCTTATAACTTATCTTTCTTCTTATATTGACAAACCGTTTGACAACATCTGTTAGAGTCTGAACTGGGTTACATTGTTTTAATCAGTTTTATTTACGTTAAACAGATAAGAATTAGGGTAAGGCCATATACGTGTGTGTATTTGCTTGAAGTTAAGCACAAAGCCACACAATGGGTTATCTGTGCTCTGCCCACCACGGGTATCGAAACCCGGTTTCTAGCGTTGCAAGTTTGCATACATGCCGCTGTGCCACTGGGGCTATACGTGTGTAACGAAATAATTTACTTGTGTATAGGGTAGACTTTGTCATACTATTGAACAGAGTTGCATCATTGCAAACTGTTAACCATAACACACATTATGGATTAGCATTAATCTCGTTGTTAGACTATAAACGCAAAATCCTATTTAAGTCAGCATCAATCAAACTGTAAACCATAACACACATCAAATACGGTATGGATTAGCATTGATCATGCTGTTAGATGACACGCAAAATGCTATTTAAGTCAGCATTAGTCAAACTGTAAACCACATTCACCACATTTTATTCTAGTACATGCAGTATCGTAATTGGTGCATAACTAGAATTATAAATAATACATCTAGCTGTTTCGCACATCCATCCAAGAGTTTGTACCACGTTATTAAAATATTGCTGTAACGTGTTCTATCGCTGGTCAGGTTCTTTTAGATCATTTGGTATAGATAATACCAAGCCCATTCTACGTAATGATAACAAATTAATTCATTTATTCAATAACATTTGTTACAGGTTGCGTTTACTGGTAGGCCTAGCTTCACAAACAGAACAGAAACTCTGAAACTAAAGTACGCCTAACTTAGTTATTAACTTACTTGTAGAATTTTCTTTGTAACTGATTAATAACAAATCCGCTAACTGAATCGAACGAACAGACACAGTGACTCTCATTGTTTAACTCACTAGCTGGCACTGAACCGAAAAACTCATTCACTGATTAACTCAGTAATTTTTATATTATAACTTATACTCTTATTTCTACATAGTACAGGAAACCTCTACGTTCTACCGCTACCTTAACTTTCATGACATTTCTAGATCTTTCGTCATCATAACCTAATGTCAAGCTCCATCTAATAAACAAGCGTATCTATTATAATATCAAAAATATAACACAACATTATAATGGTTAGCATAAATCTAAACAAACGGCATATGTAAGAAAATGTTTAAGCTTGAATTGAAAAAAAAAAAATTAAGGGGAAAGTAACTAAAATAATATACAAGTAACAAAAGTAAGATAATTTTGAAAACAATAAGTATGAGAAATTACTGAAGTCTGAACTAAGTGAAATAAACATGGTTTAAATCCGCTGAGAGTAGTGACGGAAAAAAGGGGTAAAAAATACGATGAGTCAACATTGATTAACGGAAGCAGTATTAACCCTATTTGCTAATTAGCTGCTGGGATTATGAAATAAATGATCACAAAACACGTGACTTCCATTAAAACCGTGAACTACGAACACTATATTTACTTAAAGATCTATAATGGGTAGAACTTGCTAGTTTTTTTAATGTTAAACCTAAATTTACGATGTTATGATTTAATAATAATCAAGGTTACAACATCTGAAGAAATCAACTGTATCACCTACAGTTTTTAAATCAATGACCTGGTGGAATGACGCCATATTTTTTCGATGTTGGAAACACATTCAACTGCAGCGTTACTTAATCTCAATAAATAGTATCAGAAAAAAATGCATTAGCAAAATGATGAACATCACAAACATCACCATCTCCAAATAATCTGAAAATTTTACTTAACATGCAGACGATAAAGAAAGGCTTAGCATATATTTCAAGTATATTTTATAATTAAAACATGCAGATATCTATGGAACAGTTTTGTCAGTTTAAAAATTAATTTGAAAGCAAAAAAAATATCTGGCAAGTTTTTTTGTTTTTTTACTTTCATTTTTACTTAATAATTTTTATAAACTCAAGTAAATAAATCAATACCCGTCTAGTTGATAAAAATAAAAAACAGATAACCTGCAAGAAATAATAATTTTTAAAAAATGCAATACACATGAATAGTTTTTCCCCTATGTCAGTTTTATGGGGACCGAATTCTTTATACTTGGAGTCCGTGATTTGCTGGCGATAAATTTCAACAATAAACGGACAGTACACAATCCACTTTTTTTAAATAATATATTCAAAACAAGTCAAACGTATGTACACAAATTCGTTACACTATTGGTTATCACAGTTGTATCTAGAACTTTAAATAATTGTCTGTTTTTCGTGAAAGTCCACACGGGTGAGTTCAATTAATTTAGAACACCCTTTGACAAGACAAATTATTCTCCTCTACTCTATTATTTCAATATAATTAGAGATAAGTTCACATACTTTACCCCGTGGGTTACCACAGTTGTATCCAGAGCTTTAAATACTCTTTTACGCCAAAAGTCCACACAGTCTGGTTCAGTTACTTTAGAACACAACTTACAAGGCGAATTTTTCTTCTCTACTCTGTTTATTACAGTACAATCTGCGATAACACTTTAAAAGTCGCCACTATACACTCTTTAAGGATAAACTTACAAACACAGTCTATATCTATATCTCTCACTAGCTTTGCCTTACTTTCACTAACTTACACTTTCTCCCAACTTACACACACACACACACTGAGGCCTAGAACTTTCTACAAACTACGAGACGTTATGATGTAACAATACTCACTTGATTAAAGCAACGTGAAAAATACAAAAGGCTCGAGTAACGTGACGTCAATTCACAACAATTAAACTACATAACAAATAATTCTACACAGTTATGTAAACAAACTTGCCATAACTTTCGCTTCTAAATGTAACTAACTTTACCATTAGCACAATAAACAAAATAATACGCTGGTATTAAACTTAAAATGAACAGTCGTGTATATCTAACACGTACGTAGATACTTCTCCACATACTTCAATTAGACCAGTGTTTCTCAAACTTCTTACGTCGCGCCCTCTTTTCTACTCTGAAATAAATTTTGTCGCCTCCCCCCAAAGTTCAACTAATTTAAACTGTTGATAACGGTAAACTTAGCACTTAACAAAAAAAAAAACGAAAGACGAAACCCTTTCCTGACACTTTTCTCTCTCTCACACACACACACACACACCAAATATGGTCGAGTCCTCACAGTTTCAGAACCTCTGAACTCGACAAAACCAAACTTCCATTAAAACACAAAGCGCGTAGGGAATACACTAAAAATGAGGCTGATAGCGAAGGGAAGTATGAAAGGTGTTAGAGTTTCTGTTTCCATCGTGCAGTTGTTGCTGCTAATTTGACCTTCAGATTTCACAGTTCAATTTTAATTTTGTATTCTTATTATAGCAGCGCTCTTTGTCTTACTTCAGATTCGTTTGTGTCCTTGAAACGTAGTAGTGACGATTTAGCTACGTGAATAGTACATCCGGGAAGGCTTCTTGTAGCATATGCGTCATGTTTCTTATTAATAGCTGCTCATATTTACAATAAATAATATAATATTTATAAGCACCTATAGTAGAACAATGCAATTTACAGTCTTTTTAAGATGACACTCGAACAAAGCTTTGAAACGCGCCTTACGAGCTTCGTTTTTAATACATTTCGTACATCACGTGTCAAACTTAGTTAATATTCATGATGTTAGAAAAACAAAGACTTGATAGAAATTAATAAAAACCCTATAACCCGAGCGCTTTCGAAAGGTGGAACTTTCTTCTTCAGTTTGTCACTGAAAGCACTCGGGTTATAGGGATTTTATTCATTTCAAACTTAATAATATTAGTATTACAGAAGACACCGGAAACTATCACTATCAGACTTTCGATTTAGTCCCAAGTCTTAGTAATTAAAATATAACATTATACCAAAGGCTTACCTGGCTAGAATTAACTGTGAAATTCGCTAGTAAAGTTTAAATGTGCCACGAGCCCAGTCTCCGTCTTTCAACTTACGCTAAAACTAAAAGAAAAAATCAAAGATTATTAGTACGACTTGGCACTTCAACCCTAACTCACGCACTAACAAAGAAAAATGTCCAGTGATGGGTTTGGCAACAAGCGAGTGCTCGACAGTAATGGAATATCTCTCTACCTGTGGCAGTAAAGCTTGGGTGTAGACTTCGCAAACCCACCAAATGGATTTGGAACTGTTGACTAACCTGTTGGGGTTTTCCAGGTTGTTTTTTTTTTTTTGACGGATGCTTTCTTCAGCTCAAATATTTACAAAGCAGGTTTCTGATTATTCATATAGCGTGTGGAGACAAGGAAGTCACGTGAGGGATAATAGGAGTAACCTTCCCAACAGGATTTTGTTTGAAGTACAGTCCTGTTCATAAGAGTTGGATATTAATAAAACAATTTTACTTTCTGTACTGCTTAAATCTCTCAGTGGATCAACGGTTTATTACGGGCTTCAAATGTTAAAATTCGGGGTGGTGACAGAGCGCAAATAGATATAAAAGATAATATATATTACCCCACTTTCGTAACACATGAATGAAGATTGTGTTCCTTTGATGTGTGTGTTACGTTGGATGACACTACAAGTTTTAATGCAATTGTGTAAGATATTATGTCCTGATTAATTAATCCCAGAAACAATTTGTTCTGATTGTTGTTCAATATTTGAAAAAAATTATAACATTTGGTAACGAGTGAAATATGTTGTTAACAGTTTTAAAACTGGACTGTGGAAACATGACGTATTATTTGTCAAACAGAATACATATATATTTACCGAATTACTCATTCAATAATACTATAGAAATAAATGTATTGTTATAAGTCAAACGAAATATATATATATATAGTCGCAAAATTAATCATTCAACAACACTGTGTAAACAAATTCATTCTTATTGGGCAAACAAAATAGGCATATATATATATTTTTTCGAAAAATTAATCATTAATTAATACTATTTATTTGCGTTAGCTTGAGAGATTGAAGAAAAAACTCCGTAGTATATTTCATGGTAAATTTGGTGTGATATGTATGTTGTAACAAATGTAATTCCCATTTGTTTAGGTTTTATGATCAAACATTAATGTAAGTTTCATTTCGTTCAAATAACCCCTTATTAAATAAAGCATTCACACACACAGTTAGTGCATTTACCTCATACATCAGAACATTTACAGCGCTACCTACATCCGTTTCATTTCTTGAAGTACGTGGAAGCATTACGAATGATAGACCTGGAATATTACGATTATGTGTACATACATACTTTTCACGTCCACCTTAGCTAAAATAAAATTTACAAAATCCACCTATTCACAAAAGTTACACAAACTAACGTGGTTTGCCGATTTCCTTAACACTTAATTATATAAAAATAATAATTTAACTATTTGTAGACGTTGCAGTGACTCATAGATGCTTATAATTACGTACTGTGAAAACACTAACTCTTCCATTGTCACATTTATATATTTACAACTCTCCCAGTGCCAGATGTGTGTTGTTGTTTTTTTTATAGCAAAGTCACATTGAGCTATCTGCTGCGTCCAGTGAGAGGAATCAGACCCTTGATTTTAGCATTGTAAATCCGAAGACTTACCACTGTACAACCGGTGAACTCCAGTGCCAGCTAAAAATACACGTGTTGTGTTATATAATTACTTAGCGTTGTAAGTCCATAAACTTACCGTTAACCTGATTGTTTTTTAGTCAAGCACACCGCTACACAATGGGCTATCTATGCTCAGTCCACCACGGACATCGAAACCCGGTTTCTAGCGTTATAAGTCTGCAGACACGCCGTTGGGGGGCTACCGCTGACCCACCGAGACAATATTATATAATTGAAATAATTATTCATGTATTTATTTCCAAAATTTGCAAATGAATATGAAACATTTGTTATTTTTGTTTATTAATTATAACATTGTTTATTCTCTTGCATACCTATTTCTTGGAACATTTTATAAATATCAAACGTTTCAAGGCTAAAATGAAGGTTAAACAATGTGGGTCAGTGTGTTACGGATGGATATATATGTGTCCGTTGTCAATGAAAGGGTCAAGATATATATAGAAATAAAAATATATAAGCTGTGGTACCCATCTTTTGTCCGAGGTGTGAACTTTAAAAAGTGGATATATGCCATGATAAATAACATAAAAATCCTAACTTTCACACAATATTTTATAACATAACCTATTATTACAGTATTACATATTAATAATAATAATATTACATATTATTATTAAAATATTATTACAGTAATCATTATTACCTCACCAAAGGTTTTGTATAAGCTTTAAGAACTCAATATGTATATACTTAAAACATGGTATACACTGTGTGATGGTCAGGGTGACTTTGTATTAAAAGGTATCAGTCAAGGTAGTGGCTGTAGGGATGTTTTCTGTTACCCGCTTTTAACATCCAGCTCTTAATGTCCTTCCACAGTGTTTCACGTGATTAATTAACAGACGGTCATTGGCCTGGTGCAGAAGATCCTACGGGGCGAAGTTGAAAAGTCACGGGTCAAAGTAGGAAATTGGTATAACTCAAGAAATGGCTCTTCATACCAGCCTTATGGTAGCTGTTGGAGTAGAAACTTCAGCTGAATCTATGTATTATTGCAATAGTGGCGGTCATTCTTTCATTATATTCCTCCATAAAGAGAGCTAGGGCACTCTCTGAGATATGTAAAACGCTTATGTGCCCTCGCCCACACTGTGTGTACGTTGTGTTACAGAAAATTTAATATTTTTTTCAGTGTCAGAACACGGTGCCATCTATGAATGTAATCAACGTTACCTTACGTCAAAGATAATAGATACTCAATAACAGCAATAATGAGGGTGGAGGGTGTTTTGAACTCCCATTTACATGCCCCTTCTTCCAAACTATCATCCCACAAACTTTGGTTGAGATTGGCCCAGCGACCTAGGAGTAGTGAGATAACGGACAAACAGACAGACACGCAGATTTTTTTGTGCTTTATATATATATAGATTTAATTACTAAAATATTCTGTTTTGGTGTAAGGACGTGGCGCCATCTGTGAATGTAGTTAAGGTTAAGATAATAATTGCTCAACAACAGCAATAATGAGGTGGAAGGGATTGTGAACCTCATTAATATGCTTTTGTTCCAGACTGTAATCCCACAATATTTGGTTGAGATTGGCCCAGCAACCTAGGAGTAGTTAGATAACAGACAGACAGACCTTTTTTCCCCCTTTATATATATTTATATTACAATGAGTGGTTATGTCTCTGCAATTACCCAATACTTGTTGATCAATATCATCCTTCCACAAATTCTGATTATACTTTCTATTAGAGTTACAGGATTTTTCTCTTTTCTTTGGGGGTGGGAGAGTGATGTTGGTGGGAAGGAGTTGTTGTTTTATATAATATGGGTCAAGGGTTGGCCCTGTGGTAAAACTTCGGACCTTGAGAGTGAAGTTTAATCTGTACGATACCATAACATATTTCCCGCATTTCGAGCTATGAGTGTGTTATAAGAGTGATAATCAATCTCTTATGGTGGATAGTAGGATGCTGCTTACTGTCTGTCTTCCCTCTGACTAGTTCAAAATTAGGAATGTTTCTATCTAGATAGACCATTTAGTTTTGTACGAAAATTTTTAAGACAAATAAGCAAGCATATTCTTTCAAATTAACTTTTGCTTTTAAATAAGATATATTTTTTTATTGGCTGAATCTCAATCTATTATAATAACCACCAAATGCTTTGGTTCTCCCATTAACCACTCTAGCTACGGAAAGCTATAGCAGGTCCTTATATCTTAGAAATAAATTTATATTTGTAATTATACGATTAAAGTACTAACTGTTATTTTACACCGATGTTTTAGGGGTTTTTTTTCAACAATCAAAACATGACTACAACTGGTGCTCATAATGAATAGGGCTGCAGGAAAACTGGCGGATTTTTTATTATTATTATTTAGAGTCTCTTGCAAAATCTGCTTCTTGAACCTAAAATTTAATACCTTCTCTTTTTGATATTTGTTTTTTCAATGTTTGTTAATTTCATGTTTGAACTTGAACATTTTTATTCCAATGAAATAGCTTGTTGGAGATTTTTTTTTAGTAGGACGGATCCATTAAAATTGGGTGGTGTTAGGCAACTGTCAGTAGTGTTTGTAATTCAAAGTAAAAATCAACGTTTCTCAAACAAAGAAATATCCTGAAGGAAACAAAACAATAGGTAGAACAATGACGTTTGGTGGTTCAAATTGGATATTGTAAAGTTTCGTTCACCTACAGCGATGTAAAGGCAACGTTTCAATCTGTTAAACAGATCTTCGTCAGATCAGTGTAGTTACCAAAGTCAAACCGTTTCAGTACTTTTTTAGGGCAGAATCCGGAGATGTGCAAACTGAATACCTCATCTATTTTACCTTGGTTAAGATAATAATTATGGTAGGAAAGCAGAACAAATCTGGTCTCCAAGTACCGAGACATACTGCATAAGGAAAACCTTATCAAGGAATACTTCTGAAGTAAGAACTTATCAAGACATTTTCGATGACGAGGAACCCACTTTGGGACTAATAATGGTTGGAGACAGCTAGAATGGGTAATGAAGAAAAACTTTAATATAAGTTTAACATAACAACAAATGTACAACGTTTCGACAAGGTTTTGTCATCATCAGGTTAAACTTATATTAAAATTTTTCTTCATTACCCATTCAAGCCGTCTCCAACCATTATTTATCAATACATACTTTAGAAGGAAGATCTTATCAAGGAATACTTCAGAAGTAAGAACTTATCAAGGAATACTTCAGAAGTAAGAACTTATCAAGGAATACTTCAGAATTCCTTCTGAAGCATGCCTTGATAAGTTCTTACTTCTGAAGTATTCCTTGATAAAGTCTTACTTCTGAAGCATTCCTTGATAATGTTTTCCTTCTGAAGTATGCCTTGATAATGTCTTCCTTCTGAAGTATGCCTTGATAATGTCTTCTTTCTGATATATGCCTTGATAATGTCTTCCTTCTGAATCATGCCTTGATAAGTTCTTACTTCTGAAGTATTCCTTGATAAGTTCTTACGACATTATCAAGGCATACTTCAGAAGGAAGACATTATCAAGGCATATATCAGAAGGAAGACATTATCAAGGCATACTTCAGAAGGAAGAACTTATCAAGGCATACATCAGAAGGAAAACCTTTAATTTTACATTCAAAATTACGCCAAGTATAGAAGAATGACACCCTATAAACAAATCAGTTACAAAAGTAAAAAGGAAAGTTTGTGTTTAAGTATTTAATAGCCTATTTTTTTACAATAAAAATACCCATCTACACAGTCAATAAAATATGCTTCATTCAACATTTCAATAAAGAAATAAATACTTAATGTAACATTTTTGTTACAAAAATCAACTAAGATAACAATTATTGTTTATTACTGATAATTAATTAGCCGCGGCATGATGGCTCATAGAATGGCTCTGAGTTTTTTGCAAGTACGAGATTTTAACTCATAGTTCCATTTCTTGATCGATTTGAGATCTAATTACAGCCGCAGCTATTGAGGATTTCCTCTTGTTCGGTTTTGAAAAATTAATTTCAAAAAAGTTAATAAAAACGGGAACATATCATCAATATTCAGCTTGTTTTTTTTGTTATATACATACTATGAAACTACTTATAAAATTAACAAATTTATACTCGTAGAACTGACTGAGACAAATTACAAATTAAAAAAGAACTTGGATTTAACAATTTGGCTTGGTTTGCTCACAGGCTTAACTGTATTCATTTCACACAAAGTTAACATGAGAATACTTGCAGTTCCTAATTTCCATCAGAGTCAAAACATGATACCTGAAACGTTTATAAGAACATGCATGTATAATCAACAAGAAAATACTTCGAGTTTCTGATTTCTATCAGAGACAAAACATGATGCCTGAAACGTTTATTAGAACATATAGTCAACAAGAGAATACTTCGAGTTTCTGATTTCCACCAGAGACAAAATATGATGCCTGAAAAGTGTATTAGAATTAGAGATGCATCTACATTTCACTTGGCTTAATTAGCTAGAATAACCTAGTTGAAAATTGGATCAGTGATGTATACAAATTATTCATTGTTTAATTAGCTAGTTAAAAAATTGGATCAGTAGTACATGAAAGTCAGTCCTAGTTTAGTTAAATGTAGTTAAAAGCTGAAACAGTTCTGTATCAAAGTCACTGCTAGTTTAATTAATTAGTTAAAAATTGAGTCACTTTTGTACCAAAGTCACTCCTTTTTAAGAACACTATTAAACATTGGAACGTATGTGTTTTATTTGCTGGTTATAAGAAAATACTAAAACGGTACATTCCATCAGCAAAATAAGCTAAATAAAGTTTTATAAACTCAACGATAAACTAACGTCCTCGAAATTAAATAAAGATAAAACCCGTACTATAGTAGTTTCTAACCAGAGACCAGTTACATTTAACACATCAGTCGAGCTAATAACAAATGGATCTGTTCTGAAACGTTATAAATGAATAACGTGTTTCTTGATGTAATATGAGGACGTATTGAGCTAACTCAAACAATAATAAATAATTCATTAAACTTTGTGTAAACTTCTACGGCAGCTAACTAGAGTTGATTCATTTCCTAACAATGTGAAAGACAAGATTAATTGTTGTACAAATAAATAAATAAATTCGTGGATAATACAAGATAACAACAAATTATGTCCTCAGTTTGGAAATGATGTTGCACGTTTAAATATCAACTGGGAAGTTAAACATTGTCTATGCTGGTGGCGACACCTGTCTGTGTACATAACCCAGAGGTGCCTTTGTTTATAGATTTGTACTTTAAAAAAAACCGGATTAAACCTAACCACAAACTAGAGTTAAGGTTACAAAGCAGCTACAGTCACTTCAAATTTAAGTTTGAGGTTATTTAATGAAATCAAGATTATAAATACTTGTGAGATAAGCCTAAATTTCGTAAGCCTATAAATTATTTGTAGAATTTCAAGAAGGATGACAGATAAAAAGTGACCTCAAAATTTCCTTTTTCGGAACATAAATTACACTGGTTTTACAAAGTTTGAGATATGTCTTTTTTTTTCTTGTTTCTCTATAAATTAATTTTTTCTTGTTTCTCTATAAATTAAATAAACGGTCTACGAAGTTCGTGAAGGACAAGCTTAGTGTCGGCCTTTCTTCTGTGTGGTCGCAATTTTTTTGACTTATATACACTAGCCTCCCGGGTTCTAGGTTAAAATCGTGCAGAAAATTCTCGATGATATTAATGACGTTGTGGTCGAGACTAGATTGGCGACTTAGAATTTCTAGGCTGTGAAGATGACCAAAAAACAGATTGCGGCATGTCCAAGTGATTGCAACATTATCGTAGTCGGTTCCTAGTACCCAGTAGTCTAACGTGGGCCTCATGATATCTGTAATAACACAAAATATTTACATATTTCAAACATCAATTGAACTGGAAAAATGTAATAATAAAACATTGATGGCCTAGATAGAAAGTGGCTAGCCAACGGCACCCACCACTAATTCTTGGCTATCAATACAAAATTAGGTATGACTATACGCAGATAGCCCTTGTACTGTTTCTATGAAAATTATAAATATACCTGCAGAACTTGGACGAGTTTTGTTTTAGACTTTAGTTTTAAATAATTTGACCACGTTATTATAATTTTAATTCTCGACACTCTTTTGCTAAGATTCATACGAATATCTTCTGTTTGATGAGGAAATGTTCATCAAATTTTGGCATGGCCTGGTGGTTAGGGTTGCGGGTTCGAATCCCATCACCGAACATGCTCGCCCTTTTAGTCGTGGGAGTGTTATACTGTGAAGTTCACTCCCACTCTTCGTGAGTAATGGAAAAGCCCATTAGTTGGCGGGAGGTGTTCACTATTCTACACTTCCAAAGTAGTGACAGATATTCCTCAAGTAATTAGTTCTGGGCGAAATTTAATTAACAACTTTTCAGTTTACTTCTTTGTTTACGCACTAAGTTGCGTTCAGACAAATATGGGATAAGCCTAACTGGAGTCAACAATATTCCCTTTAACGAAACGCTTTACATCCAGATTTCACGATAACAACTGAGAAAGAAGCCTTCCATCCGGTAGACAAATTTCTTGGAGTTCGAATAACGAGATGTTGGTGCAGTTAATGGTATCAGTATTCACCTGATGTATTTAGGCTATTTAAAAATTTAAATTCAAGTGGTCGTGAACATACAGAAAGATATGAGAGTCCAAGGTTCCTTTTACCGTAAAGAAGAGGGTGAACTAGATTACTATAAGGACCACTTTAGCCCTGGAACGAATGACTTTAAGTGGAAAAAAGTCTAGTTTTTACACCTTAAAGTGGATGATCCGGTTTAGTTTTCTAAGAAAATGGCATTCAGGTACACTTTTCTCTTTGTCTATTTTGTATTTATACTATCAATTAATACAGCTGTACAAAACTGTTAGCGATTTCTGTATTACTAGGTGGCGTTTGTTCTAAAGCACAAACTTACTCAGTGGGTTTTCTATTCTCTGCCCACCGCAGATATCGAAACCCGATTTTTAGAGTTTACAAGCTCACTGATTTATTGCTGAATTATCGGGGTGCGTCTCGTAAAAGTCAAAATTATTTTATTTTTGGTACTTATACTTTCTGTTTATTTCATTGTTTGTTATAAAGCATAACCTGTGCTCTGTCCATTGCGGGTATCGAAACTCGATATTTAGCGTGAAAAGCCTTCAGACTTACTGCTGAGCCAACAAGGGAAAATCATTTCAAAATGCGTATTGTTTCATGTCACGTAAATGACATTTAACTTAAGAATTTAAAAACATACATATCAGATCTCCATAACAGTAACATAACAGAAAGTAATCACGATGACATTAAAATAAAAACTGTAAGTTTTAGGCTTAAAAGATTCATAAGGGAGATGTTTTCGTTGTTATTTTAGCGCAAAACTACACAGTGGTCTATCTGCGTTCTGTTCATCGCAAAGAATCGAACCACGGATTTCACTTTGAAAGTCCGTGAATTTACTACTGACCCACCGAAGGGAATTAAAATCGCTGGCAAAATTCATTTTAACTCATGACTTTTAATTTAAAATAATGATTAGACTGTGGTGAGCTCTAGAGTTAGGCTTAGTGTAGTTCTGATTTTTTTTTAATCAGTGACTTGTACAAATGACAACTTGAAAGCATGCTAACAAAGGGATATTTTAATGGAAATATCCAGTGACCTGAATATTATAAGAAAACTCTACATACAGCAGAGCCTCAATGAAGCTACATTTTCTTTAGCACGCGTGGTTATTATGCAATCTTTATATTTTTATTTCGCTTAATTTTGTAAGTGTATAAGCCTACATCCTATGCCTTTTTATCGTTTGGCTAGTGATGACATAAATACTTGCCATGCGTCCATATGACACTAGTGTTAATTGTCACACTCATTTTTGTAAACGGTCAGTACGGATTCACACAGGACAGAAACATTCAACTCCGCCATTTTTGATATTCGTAAATTGTCTTTGTTTGTTGTTAAGTACAAAGCAACACAATGCGTTATTTGGTAATAAGACTTTCCACTGAGCCACTGGGTGAATGAGTGTGTGTGTGGGGTGCGGGTTAAAACGTTTATCCGTAAAGGTGTGGCAATTCAAGTGATTTCTCCACTTTGTCTTAGTAAGTTAGGCTTAAGAAATATGAGTCCTTTAGAAAAATGGGTGATTGGTGTGTAGTAATAATGAATTCAATTATTCGGAGATTCGCGTGAACACGGACAGCCAACTGTGCAGCTTTAAGCAGAAAAAAAAAATCCTACTGCTACCTTATATGTATATACCGGTATCACATTATATATATATATATATATAGGTATTATTATCAGGAGCCTTCGTTTTGTACAGCTCGACTCGCAATCTGAGGGTCGCGGGTTCGAATCCCCGTCACACCAAACATGTTCGCCCTTTCAGCCGTGGGGGCGTTCTAATGTGACGGTCAATCCCACTATTCGTTGGTAAAAGAGTAGCCCAAGAGTTGGCGGTGGGTGGTGATGACTAGCTACCTTCCCTCTAGTCTTACACTGCTAAATTAGGGGCGGCTAGCGCAGATAGCCCTCGTGTAGCTTTGCGCGAAATTCAAAACAAACAAACAATATAGCTATATTATTACATCACATTAGTTACATCTGTTTTAAATAGACTACTGTGGTATATTCTTCCGATTATATTTTATTCCAACAAAAACTTACTAAAGGGGCGTTTCAACGCCATCTTGGCTGGTTCTCCTGATGGAATTTCTAATTCTCTAGAACTCTCGCCCAACACGGGGAGTCTGAAACGACAAAAAAAAAGTATCTTATTATTTGAAAATATTTCTGTCACTAAAGGTGTTTTTATTTTGTAATTAGTTGACGAATATTTATTAAAAAACAACTCAGATTTTCTTGAATAAGGCAGTGACTACATTCTAGTGAGAAAAAGAAACACACAGTAGTTATCAAATATGGAATCAACGCCATAACTTAACTGTTACTTCTTGATAAAAAAAAATACGCAAAGATCATGAGTTTTGTTATAAATTCGTTTTTTGTCTCATGATTTTCAAATGTGTCATAAAACAAAGAATTGAATCACAAGACATAAAATAATTATACAAAAATAATAGTTTGTATTATTAGAAACTTATATTAAGGTTTACTTAAAACTGATTTTTTTTATTATGAACTGCACCTTTTGCGCTCGTGAGTTAAACGGCCAGGTCAAAGAATATTTTGTACTATTGCACGTACTCGAACTCAGAGCACTACTATAAGGCCAACCCAGGGCCGAATATAAAAATTTGTGTGTTTGTTTATAATTAAGAACAAAGCTATAAAACAGGCTATCTGTGCTATGCCCATCACAGGTATCGAAACCCGGTTTTTAGCGTTATAAACCTTCATATTTACCGCTGAGCCACTGGGGCGATAATCAAAATAAAAATCATAAAAGCAACGAAAAATAAAAAGACAGTTTAAGACGTTTAAGATATCAGCAGAAGTCTACTGAGTTCGATAACTTTTAGAAATTCGCATGAAGTGACAGAAAGACGAATACAACTGATATTTTAATAAAATCAGTTTTAGTTTTATATTAGGATAACTATAAAAACTGACAGAGTTTGATAATCTAAAGTTAGTATAGTAAAACACAAATAAAGATTTCACGTTATTTAGATTTTTTTCTTTTGCAAGATTAATTATCATAGTAGATAATCAAAAAAATATCAGAAAGGAAACGATTAACAAAAGAAAAATTGATAATTAACAAATAAATTAGGTTTGTTAAAATATAGTTTTGTTGTGTTACTAAGTCTTAGATCTATGAAATTTTAAAATAATAAAATACCTGAAAATTCAAAAAAAAATACAAATAAAATGCGCAAGTTCGTCTTTCTTGGGATTTTTATGCTTAAATCAGAAGTTTCAACATAATGAACGAACTTTAAAACTAAGAATAACAAGCTAGGCATGACAGTGGTCTTCTTAGGACTTCATTGCAAAGTCGGCTAATGTTCAATAAAGTTCCAATATCCAAAATGATGATTAAAGTAGAAAATAAAATGTGGATCTGGAAATCTGTCACAATTTAGTTAGTGGTTTATGCTGTGTTTCGAAATTGTTGTTTAAATAATTGAACACACACAAAATAATTTGTACTCTAATAACTTACATGAAGTTCACTTTCGTTTTAAGGTTAGCTATCAAAAGAAACTGTATTGTGGGTTAGAATCTCTATAACTAGAATTTCAGTTCTGTTAGAATACTCATAAAAATTATATTTGGGTTCTTTTAGAATCAACATAAAACTAGAATTTCGGTTCTGTTAGAATCTACATAAAACTGTAGTTTCGGTTCTAACAGAACCAAAACTACAGTTTTTATGTAGATTCTAACAGAACCTCCATAAAATTGAAATATGTATTTTTAAGATTCTCATAAAACTAGGGGTTTATTATAATTTTCCCAGAAGTTTACTATACTTCAAAATCTCCTTTTTGCATCAACAAAGAGCTGCTTAGCCTGACATCCATTAGGTAACCACAAGAGGCCATTAAAAGATTAATTGAGGTATTGTCGTTAGCACATTATTATTGGTAGAAAGAATTCACGGCATCTCATTGATTTTCTAGCACTCTGTAGATGGCACTAGTAGCCTTAGTGAACAAGCATTTATAACATTTTGTTTCACCCTTGCAGAGAAATAAAATAAAAGACAGTGTGAGCCACGATAATTCTAATTCCGTCGTAAGGTCTACATTATGTCATTACTCCGAGATAGGTTGCTGCTACTGAGTAGTAACAAAATATATATGACTTTCAAATGAATCATTTAGCTTTTTGAGAATATGATACGATAAGTATCAGTCGTCTAAATTGTTGGTTTTACCTCGATGAACTGACCCAGATCCGTGATTACATAACAGTTTCACAGGACGAGCGACCGGAAAAAAATTATTTTTTTTAACTTACGCACTCCCAGGATATACACATGCTTATCAGCTCAAGTACTTCTCACGTGGAACATTGAAAAAAATAATGAATTTGGCCTGCTGTGTGAATGGAAGTTAAATCCTATGAAGGATTAGAGTTGTTGTCGCACAGCGCCCTCTTTCGTTGGTACGTTGAACTTAAAGTAATTGTTCTGTTATATTCAAACATTAATTCATATATATATATATAGGTATATATATATTTTGAAGAAACATTATTATAGAAAATACACAATAAATTACTAGAATATAGAATATTTATGATATTTTAGTTCCACTGGCGAAATGTCAGCTCTCTTGAATTTTCACAACTCATTATAAACTGATTGTATAAATCTTGCACTTATTTTCTTGTTACATCTCTGAATATTTCTTCATTTTATCTACTCATGTAAAAAAAAAGGTCTGTAGGTTTATCATTGACTGAAAAAAATATTCATTTCTCACGATAAATTAAAAACATACATTGTTTCATATTAAGTAAAATAAATCTTTAATTACAAAAACAAAAGTTGTACAAACGGATCTTATAGGTCTGAGTATTACTCAATGTGTGACACATTCGTTTGTTCTAGGGTTACGACGATTAATCGTTTTCATAAAATTAAATAAGATAACAATCGATTACTTTCCATGATTAAGATATGAAATTAGTTCAAAACTAATAAGTAGAGACAATACAGCAATCATACTGTACCCTTTTTAGAAACAACATATCTGTGTGTATCTATCCTTGATTTCGAGGGTAATTTGTGAACGGCTGTTAAAAATGGAACCCAGCATGTATGACTCACATCTGTTGTAAGTCACGTGACACATAATAATTACCGTAATTCCTTCATATAATTAGATAATTAATTCTTTAAGAGTTTGTTTGTGTGTTCAGGGACAAGCTTTCGCGTTCAAACAAAATTATTCTTTCTATTTCTGATTAGAAACAATTACCGATTTTATGATTCTGAAATCGATTTCCGTGAGGAATCGCATCGTATTCGATTATGCGAGCAATAGTCATAGGCCTAATTTCGATGACAAGGAACCCACTTTGAAACTAATAATGGTTGGAGACAGCTTGAATGGGTAATATAGAAAAACTTTAATATAAGTTTAACATAACGGCAAATGTACAACATTTCGACAAGGTTAAAGGTTTGTTCAACTTATATTAAAGTTTTTCTTCATTACCCGTTCAAGTCGTCTCCAACAATTATTAGTCACAGGCTTAGTTTGTAAGAAGTATCCAGTGAGGGCTAATACATAAATTCTTTCTTTTTTGCAATTTTCCTTGTTCTAACATAAGAGCTGCAAGTATTCTGCACGACATTTTCTATATAGTTACAAAAACTTGAGAAAAACCTGATATAAAATTTAATTCAAATTAACAGTTCTACTTACCCTGCGATAGTGCTGCCAATTTGGGATAAGTAAAATCGCCCATTTGGTGCACGTGACACTTGGCGTTGAAGACAAGTACCTGACGTCAAGTGTGATTGGATGACATACCACTTCCCCAAGAACTACAACAATCATAAATAAAATCAATTATAGGATTTATTCTACTGGAAAATATATAATACATTCAAAGTTGCTATAACCTGTGACGCTGAACAACGTACTGAAGCCTGGCTTTGTGTAAACTATGATAACTCGAGATAAACCATCTAAGTTCTTAAGATATATTATTTATCTTATCTGAGCAGTTTTTAGGTTTTGTTATTATTATTATTTTTTACAAGAGTCATCTCAACGATTGTTTAACAAAGTAATATGTATACTTTTTCAGTAAAATGGCGCTGAAAGCCTGAGATATATGTCCAATATAATATAGTGGGGTACGAGGTGGGATAAGATCATTTCCATTTTCTATAAAAACTACCTAGAGTTAGCAGTTTTCGAACAATGCACGGCGGCAGTCTCTTAACTCCCTAGGCCTGGCATGGCCAGGTGGTTAGGGCGTTCGACTCGCAATCTCGAGGTTGCTGGTTCGAATCCCCGTCCCACCAAACATGCTCGCCCTTTCAGCCCGATGCTTATAATGTTACGGTCAATCCCACTATTTGTTGGTAAAATAGTAACCCAATAGTTAGCGATCGGTGGTGATGACTAGCTGCCTTCTTTCACTGCTAAATTAGGGATGGCTAGCGCAGATAACCCTCGTGTAGCTTTGCGCGAAATTCAGACTAAACTTAACTCTATTTCTTCTGCCACTTTTTAAGCAAATTTAATACTAGAAAAATAAAAACCATATAGTCAAGCTTAAAGCACAGGTGTCGTTTTAAAAATGTGTTTTTATCATTGGCAGTCTCTGAATAGATCACAATTATAGAAAAACAACCCAAGCAACTCATATGGTGCATATATTTACAGACAAAAAATGTGTTTTTAATACGGTGGGTGGTGTTGAATAGCTACCTTCTCTCTAGTCTATCACTTCAAAATTACGGACGGCTGGCGCAGTTAGTAAATCTGGCGAAGCTTTGTGCAAAATTCAAAAACAAACAATCTGTTACGCCTCCGTTCGTTAGTTTGTTTCCCGTATAATTTCTTTCCGAAGAAACTTTAGCGATACAAGTCCTTTCTTAAATAAAACTGGTTTATTCTTTCTGAATACAACTTTGCATTACACTTAATTTCCACAGTCGCGCTATAACAAACGCTATAATTCACAACGAACGTCACGTGCTCGACTCAACTGTCTGCAGTTCAATTACACATTACATTGTTGCAGTCACTTCTTACCGGTCTTATATATACAAGAATACCGCATATCTAGTAACCTCTCGAGGCTTCAGGAAGGGACGTGAACGTTCGAGTATATGACGTGTTACTAGCGTCACGTGACCCCCGCTGTCGTAACAAAACAAATACTGCGTTTGCTTACTAAATATAATAAATAGATACCCTAGTACTTGGTGGTTGTCACCACATTCGATAGCGCTGGAGTTCATAATTAGTGATGGAACTTTTATTTTTATTTCTGCGTCTAGTGGGAATTGATATTTAAACATAGTAGCATTACGTCACAGAACGTGCTATAACACTTCTCAGAAACATAAAAAAACGTAGTTTAAAAATACTGTACATAATATGATAAGACCTAAATCTAAATTTTTGGAGAATATTCCAAAAGATTATGAGAATAAAGATACTCCTCTTTTTGTTTCCTTCACCGTTTTAATTGGTAATTTGTTTGTTTGTTTGTTTGTTGATAATCACAAAGTTACACAATGAGCTATCTGTGCTGTGACCAGCACGAGTATCGAAACCCAGTTTTTAGCTGTGTGAGCCTTACCGCTGAGCCACTGAATGGGGGTGAGGGTTAAAACATTATTAATGTTAATCTCATTCAATATGTAATAATATTCAACTCGAATAGTTATTTTATTTAATAATCCATAACGCAAATTTTGTTTTACATAATATGTTTTTGAAAAATAACCGAAAACTCAATACTGTTTGGAAATTTGAAATAAATACATCTCAAAGTTTATATTATTTTCCTTTTAAATATTAAAGTCATTCCAATAGAGAAAGAAAAATAATAATTGTGTAAAACACATAACAAACAGAAATGTCCTGCTGAAATGTTTGTTGCTATTGTTACTCCACAACGTTATTACCTGCTTGCACAATTTTATTGTGACAACGTTAGATTTGAAAGCTGATTTTGAGTTATCAGTGTTAGCTTGTTTGTTTGTTTG
>NW_013668716.1:144643-145488 GCF_000517525.1 Limulus polyphemus
GTGAGTCGAGCGCCTTATCCACCTGGCCATGCCGGGCACTTCAGTGTTAGCATTAACCGTTTTGTTACAGCAATAAATTTACGTATTATTTCTTGCTTCATGAATGTGCTAACAAGGTCGTCTCTTGTTTATACTCACGAACCTGTAGCGACCTCCCGCGGAGAATACTTATAAGATATTACTAAAGCGTTTCTTTTAACATCCTTTTTTTTTCAATTTGTTATTTCGAGCTTCAAGATTTCGTACTTCTTTAATTTCTAGCACCTAGGTCATCAGAAAAAAATTTACTTCCGTCTCCGTCAGTGTAAAGTTTAGGTTTAGAGTAGGCGAGTGTAACATATCTCCGTTCAGTGATGTTAAGATTAGGCTTAAGATAAGCGAGTGTAAAAATGTAAAAAAAATATTTAGTGAGTCGTTGATACTTCCAATGCATTAATTAATTAAAGATCTATAACTTGAAGCAATAAAAATAATACATATATATGTGTATATAATATAAATATTTCAAAAATAAAGAGAATATACCTTCGATTTTCACAAATTGTTTTAGTCGTAAGGAAAAGAAGCGTCGTATATTGTATTATTAATACTTATGTACATGTGTGATTAAATTATTAGGCTGTCGGACCTACAAAAACTCGAGAAGGAGGAGGATGTGTGACACATTTTCAGAAATTTAAAAAGAAAAAGAGAGAGCGTAAGTGTATTATTTATATAAATACGTTCATTGTGGCCAGGTGGTTAGGGCGCTCGACTCTCAATCTGAGGGTCGCGGGTTCGAATCCCCGTCACACCAAACATGCTCGTCCTTTCAGCCGTGGGAGCGTTATAATGTGATGTTCAAT
>NW_013668716.1:146488-148312 GCF_000517525.1 Limulus polyphemus
TCCGCAGACATGCCGCCGTGCCACGTGGGGGGGGGGGGGGGTGAATATAAATATGTCTGTAGAATATAAACTCTTAAAAAACAGAAAATGTGATACGAAAGGTGTCCAACTGGTAGTTTTTTAGGCTTATTATTGAATATAAAACACCACCTACCAGATTCACCCAGAAATAAAAATACACGTGATATTAAAGAGGCTGAACTTGTTGATTTTTCAGATTTAGTAGTGAATATAAATATTTCTTTAGGATATAAACTCTTAAAAAACAGAAAATGTGATACGAAATGTGCTCCATTTCTTGGGTTTTCAGGTTTATTACTGAATACAAACTTCTCCCTACCAGAGTCAACCAAGAAAAAACAGAAAAATGTGATACGGAATGTACTCACTTGGTTGATATCAAAACTAGGATGGACCTTTACAGGTGGGCATGCTCCTAGGCCAAATATTTCTGTAGCAACCTTAGTAGCTAAGATGGGCACCATGGAAACGACCACGAAGACTCTCCACATCATCCTTCCCTTGATCTTACACTGATAATAATTTGTAGGTAGGTCCTGGAATACGGCCTAATAACGAACCCCTACGCTTACTTCTCACACTGCTACTACTAGCCGTTACAGCTGGAAGAGTTAATATGTAAGCCAGTGAACTTGACCCTAAATACAGGCTTCGTTCACTCTTCAACTCATAGGTAGCGCTACAAGATGCTTAACAAATAATGTAGAAGACAATGAACTAGCTCAAGGTTATTTGAGTTTGTTTTTAATTATTACACAGTAAATAGAGTTTTAAAAGATACGCCGTATTGAAATTGTGCATAAATTAAAACAAGAAGAAGAAAAATGCATGAATTTTTTTATAATACTTAGTTTATTTATCATGAAAATATTTAGCATAATTTTTATTTTATTTCTTTTTTCCTATTCTGAAAATGAAAATTCGGGTAATATTGTACTAACTCAACTCAGTTGAATCGAAGTTAAATTTAACCGAATCACACTTCTTCTCTTGTTACACGATGTTTTTTTTTTTTTCGTTTTTTTTCTTAATTACGCCCAAAGCTACATGAGGGATATCTGCGCTAGCCGTCCTTAATTTAGCAGTGTAAAACTGGAGAGTTAATCTTTTATCAACGCATAGTGGATTAACCGTCACATAATAACGCCGCCACGGCTGAAAGGGCGAGCATGTTTGGTGGGACGGGGATTCGAACCCGCAACCCTCAGATTGCGATTCGAGTGTCCTAACCACCTGGCCATGCCAGGCTTTACACGATGTTACACCTGCAAGTGAAATCCTCTGTTTGTTTTAGCGCAAAGCCACACAATGGGCTATCTACCGTCTGCTCAGCGCGGGGAATCTAACCCCGGATTTTAGTGTTGTAAGTCCGTAAATTTACCGTTGACGCACAAACGAACAGGAGAAAACATAAAATCTAAAAGATAACTTTTACGTCATCCTATAGTCCAGGAGTGACCTAATGATCAGCGTTTGCAGACAGTAGATTCGGGGATTCGTGGTTCGCACCCAGCTGCCGCAAAGTTAAGGCCTGAACTTAGGTTTTAATAGGCAAACTCTTGTTGTTGTTTTTAAGCGCATAGCCACACAGTGAGTCATGTGCTCTGTGTCCACCACCGTGATCAAATTCTGAATATATACAACTTCACGCAGATTCCTGAGTTTCCCTGGTGCTCCGCCTCAACGGTAAGCCTACAGGCTCACAACACTATAAATCGGGTTTCTATACCCATGGCAGACAAAACACAGATAGCCCATTGTATAGCTTTGTGCTAAACAACTATCAATCTGGTGCTCCATAAA
>NW_013668717.1:0-1805 GCF_000517525.1 Limulus polyphemus
TGTTTTGTCCCCCTTTTTGGGAGAAGGTGTCTAGCTTAAACACTGTGACAAAGAACTATTGGGCACAATGGGACCAATTGAAGCTTGAAGATGGTATTCTTGTCCGGAGACGGGAAACTGCAGATGGGAAAGTGACGACTTGGCAAACAGTTATACCGAGAAAGTTATAGGAAGTTGTGCTACATCAATCCCATGATAGTTTAACAGGAGGACATCTCGAAGTTAAGAAAACATTGAGTCACCTACGACAGATATTTTACTTGATAGGTATGAGGCAAGATGTGGAAGAATGGTGCAGGACTTGCAGAACATGTTGTGCTAATAGGGGACCCAAGCATAAGGGACGTGCTCCTTTGAAGTTATATCAAGTTGGCACACCAATGGAAAGAGTAGGTGTTGACATTGCTGGTCCTCTGTCCCAGACTCGTGCTGGAAACAAGTACATTTGTGGTGATGGATTATTTCACCAAGTGGCCTGAGGCATATGCAATACCAAATCAGGAAGCTACAACTGTAGCTTCGGCTATTAGTCTTAAGATTTGGTATGCCATATGAACTGCATTCAGATAAAAGCCGTAACTTCGAATCAGCTGTGTTCCAAGAATGCTGCAAGTTGTTTGGCATCCGAAAGACAATGTCACTTCATCCAGAGTCCGATGGGATGGTAGAAAAGTACAATTGGACACTGGGACAGGAATTGGCAAAGTTTTGTAATAGTCGCCAAGATGACTGGGATGTCTTACTCCCTCCGCTGTTGATGGCCTATAAGACAGCAGAGCATGAAGGCACTGGATACACTCTAGTGAAGTTAATGTTTGGTCGGGAACTTCGGTTGCCAGTGGATCTGTTAACAGGACGCCCACCTTATGAAGAGTTGCCTGCAAATGTGTCAGAATTCGTGAAAGTGTTATTGGAAAGGATGGATAATATTCACCATCAAGTGTGTTCAAACTTGAAAACGTTTGCTGATTCGATGAAGTTATCTTATGATAAGAGATCTACTGAAGTCAGCTTTGTACCAGGAGACAAGGTGTGGTTGTATGATCCCAGGAAGACCAAAGGGAAGTCTCCTAAGTTGTCTTGTCTATGGGAAGGCCCATATGACATAGTGGATCGTCTCTCAGACGTGACTTTCTGGATATAATGTGGTCGGCGAGGTAAGCCAAAGGTGGTGCATGCCAACAGGCTTTGGCATTATCACAGACCAGGACATTTCAGTTGGAACGAAGTGAACAACGAAACAGATGACACTGCCGAAGACATTTTACCTGAAAAAGCCACTGTCGAAGAAGAAACTCTACTCGGTTTTGAGAAGGGAAACAGTGAAGACCTTGATGAAGTTACTACTACTGATGTGACTGCTGCCAATGATAGGACATTTTCTGATAAAGCAGATGAAGCCCACATGAAGCAGAAGCCAACGAGACAGAAACCAGTACGGAAGAAAATACGTCCTGTAAAATTAAGAGACTTTATTGAATTTTAATTTTGTGTTTGTAAATTCTGTACATTTAATTAAGTTATTGTTAATTGGGTTAATGTAAGTGGCTATTGTTTGGGACGAACAATACTAAGGACGGGCAGTGTTGCGTCAGCGAGGTCACGTGATTAGTATCACGCCACGTCCTTCTCGAACCTACGTGAATTGTCGGGTGATTACTAGATATCTGCTTCAGCCATTTTTACTTGATGGAAACCTGACTTTAAGTCCAGAGTTGAAAACCATCTGGCTCCCCTTAGAGCATCAAGAGTATCCTCAATTCTTGGCAGTAGGTTTGGGTCTTTTTTTTTTCGGTTATGCTGTT
>NW_013668717.1:2705-5402 GCF_000517525.1 Limulus polyphemus
GTCTGCTGACAACTGTCTAAGTATTTCCAGTGGTTGTCCCTTCATGTCCCACTCTCTGACACCAATTTGTTACGTCTCCGTTTGTTAATTAATTTTCCGTAAATTTGTTCCGACGAAACTTTAGCGACACAAGTCCTATCTTAAATAAAACTGATTTATTTTTTCCGAAAACATCTTTACGATACACTTAATTTCAACAGTCGCTCTATAAAAACGCTATAAGTCACGTCTCACGTGGCCAACAATATTTTGTCCCCATACATTCAATTACTCATTGCCTCCGCGTCTCTTCGTGGCCGGTCTTATATATACAAGACTACTATATCTAGTAATCTCCCGACAATTCACGAAGGTTCGAGAAGGACGTGGCGTGATACTAATCACGTGACCTCGCTGATGCAACACTATATATCGTTTCTTATGTCACTAAAATTGTTAAGAGTCGTATCCTTAGTGAACGGTTTAGTCTAACGCTTGTAGAATAATTGTTGTCAATGTAGTAAATTCTGAAATACTCCCAGTAGTTAGAATTACTCAATTTATTTAACTTTGTTTATACGTACAACTAGTCTGAACATGTATAATATGTTTTTAAAGTACTTGATATTCTCTACGTTTTAAAAACACATTATGTTAACCTAATATAATGAGTAAAAAAAACTGAACTTTTTATGTACAATTGTTTTATTTTGACAGTTAATAGCGCTCGTTTAACATTAAATATCCAACATTATAACAATGTCTTTCACCATTTGTATACAATATTTGATGAGTATATATTGTATACGATAATATTACTTTTGCTAAACAAAAAACATGGACCACCAAAAAAACACCAATTTTCTTTAAAATAGAATATTCGTTCTCATATTCTTATACACGATATTGCATAAAATAACTCTTTAAATTTAAGTTTGATATACACATAGAGATATAGATCACGAAGTAATATTTAATAAACAAATAGTTTATCTTGAAATTAAACAAATAGGGGACAAACAGCTCTTCAGAATCTGTAACCAGTTTATCAAATGATTGTACGATGACATTATTACATTCATTAGCATTAGGACAGGTTAGAAAGTAATGCTTAATTGTTTTATTTACATTTAAAGTGAGGCACTTTTTCAGATATACTTCCAAAGACTCTAGTCTCAAGTAGGGAGATTACAGAAAAAAAAGGAGGTAGATGAAAAATGTCGTTAAGCAAAATTCATATATATATATAACTACGTCGTTATACTCATTTTTGTACACACAGATACAAAGATTATGTGATTGAGCTACTCAAATGTATGTCTTTAATAGGCAGCTGTCACACGTTAAATAATTATATAATTTTATACAGGTTATATAAAAACAAATTCTCGGCTTTAGTTTCGATCCAGGAAATCTGCTACATCTTAGTCTTAGTTTCTAGTCTTTATCCAGGTCGTATTTGGAATTTTAAAAAGTTGGAATCTGACAATTCTCACCAAAACAACCCGTTCCATTTGTTTTATATTAGACATTAGGAGGCTGTTGTTGTTTCTCTAGTGTAAAGCTACGTAGTACGGTATCTGTCCACCGCGGGAAATCGAACCCCGGATTTTTGTGTTGTAAGTCTGTATATTTATCGCTGACCTACCGGAAACCACCAGGACGCATCCAAAGCATAATCAGATGAGAGCAGCCCTATGCATAACAATATTAACAACTTACCAATAGGCAGTTAGCTTGATGAACTAATTTACTCTGTGCTGATTGTGGATAATCATTCTGTAGAATAAATATAGAAAGTATCCATTTGTTACTTCAAAACTCTCAAGGAAAAAAAAAACGCAAAAGACGTCAAATATCCTCATTGCAATTTGTACCAATTGAGCCAGTGATAAATATTAAACTTTTAAGTGAATCATTATGTTAATTTCGGTTCAGTGGACATATGTAATGAAATCTTCGTAAAAACTCTTCTGTTAGTTATATTCTGTTGTGATATAACTTATAATGTATGTGTGAACGAATAACAACCTTCACTTTCGCAATCCAATAATTCTCATTTTCAATGTAAACTTTTGTTTGTTTCTTGTCAAGCACAAACCTGCACAGTAGGTTATCTGTGCTCTGTCCACCGTGGGGATTGAAACCAGAATTTTAACTTTGAAAGCCATTAAACTTATTGTTGAGCCACCAGGAGCATTTAATCTAAACATAAACGTTTGGAGCAGGTACTTCCTGACGAGGGTCTTGAGTTTTATAAACGAAAATTCACTTCATATTCCGTAATAGCACAAAAACAGCATACGGAATATTTTTTATCTTTTTTAAGTATTTATTATTTATAACTTTCTACCAGGATCACTCATAATTACATAATTATTAGACATTAGATTTGATTTGATACACACAACAATGATGATAGTCGCGAAGATTTTTAAAACACGGAAGTAATAAAAATACAAAACACAAAAATCAAGTATAAATAACTTGTAAAAGGATTAACTTGAGCTTGTCATGCACACTTCATAGATACTTTAGAAGAATCATCTGACTTTTGTGTAAAGTCTAAGAAAATCTGTTTAAATAAATATATATATATAAGCGCGAATGTCTCTCTCTGGACCCGGCATGGCCAGGTGGTTAAGGCACTCGACTCGCAATATGAGGGTCACGGGTTCGAATCCCTCTCACACCAAACATGCTCGCCCTTTCAGCCGT
>NW_013668717.1:5966-9869 GCF_000517525.1 Limulus polyphemus
GTGATGACTAGCCGCCTTCCCTCTAGTCTTACACTGCTAAATTAGGACGGCTAGCCCTCGTGTAGCTTTGCGCGAAATTAAAAAAACAAACAAACTCTCCTCTCTATGGGTCTGTTCCTTATGCACGGCAACGTCTTTATAACTACAAACTCTATCTTCAGGGTACAGATACAACTTTGTGCGGAAAGTGACATGGACTATGTGACCGCGGCCTCAAATGCAGTTTTGAGGCCAAAATGAAAATAGAGCAATTTTTGGCGAATTTCTCAAATTGAAAAGTCCGGATTTTTTTACTAATGTGTGACCAAAAGGGCTATTATTTACGTTTATTCTCTGTGTGGGGACTTCTCCACTTTCTCTCGAAAATGGGCGCGCACTTCTTCAGCTAAGTAGGTTTGCTTCAGCCCTATCTTTTGCTTTGCTTGCGTGTACTCGCAAGAATCAGCTGTACGATTACTTTACAAAAACGTTTGGTATTGGCAAATTTTCATTTAAGTTGTGTTGCAACGAGAAGAGAATAGATCAGTTCTTCATTAAATGTAACGATAATAAAGTCAGAATACGCTGCAAACGACACTTGACCACACATAAGAAATCAGGACACCAAAAAGTAGGGAACTTTGTTTTGGAAACTTGAAATGTTATGCAAAGCAGGAGCAGTGTACCCGGTTTTGCTCTGATTAAAATAGCTTTAGCAAATTTATTTGTTAAGACATTATTATTTTTATGGATTTTAATTAAAATATTTAGTGAGGTAAAGAAATTATTTTGATTTTTTATTTTTGCAAAGCATTGCGATTAATAGGGTTCATTTAATTAAAATAACTCGGGATATTTAAAGCCATTTTAATCCAAGCAACGCCGGGTACTCTGCTAGCTCTTCATAAATTCTAATTCTTTAGGTGAACATTTCATAGAAAATTTTCTTACAAGTACTTTACCTTTCATTATACTAATTTTTATACACAATTTACAAAATGTATATTTTTAGAAAAAGACCAAAACTTATAAACCAATAAAAGTGTGGCTAGGTTAAAGATTATTCCCTGATGATGAGGCTTTTATGTGTCTAGTGCCAGTAGTGGTGGTCGTTTCGTCAGTATGTTGGATATACTTTTGACTACCTCCTGTTCTGGACAATCCCATCTTTTTTGGATCAGCACCAACCAATTCATCACTTTCCAGCAAACAATATATACCAAGGTTTAGCTGAGGGATGCCATAGAGAACCGCTAGCAACAGCATCATAAAAGTCAATCCAATTAGAAGGTAAACTAAAGAAAAAAATAAAACAGTACTTTCAAAACTACAGATATTTACAGTGGAGCTGATCGCGTGTGTGCCTCATGAAACATTTTTATTTCAATATTATTATTATTTATTTTACCTAATCTAATCCTAACAAACCTAAAATGATCCACATTTTTACATTGTAGTTACTTTTATAATTATACATAAAGAATAAATATGAAAAACAAGAAATAAAATACTTAACCAATCTTTTTTCTTGTTGTCGGGTTTCCAAGAGAGTTAACCCTCATTTTTTATACTATAGATATTAATGCACTTAATAATTTTTATTTAATTAAATAATGCACCAACGAATATAGACTAATAACATGCAAAAAGTAGACAAATTCACTTACCTCTCAAATATTTCCTGGCTTTCCAACAATGCTACAAGAGCCGTTACAAATTCATCCAAGCTAGTCCCTAACTTTCCCACGGGAACGATATTCGTACTCTGAATGAAATTGACATTTAACCGTTCAGAGCATAACATTATACAATAAGTCATTTGATAGATGAAAACCTTGACTTTATATTGGTTATAGGTAATATATAATGAAACATAGAGAAAACTATCAATGAATTGTGAAAGAGAGGATGTGACAAGTGGGTGTGGCAGGAGGTCTATTCGATAGCTCTGTAACCAAACAAGACTGAAGGCTATAAAAATTATGGTTTGTCTGAGCAATAACGATTTAATAGAGTAATTTACGTTTAATTTCGTACGTTTTCGAGGAGTGGTGGGTAAAATACGGATGATGACATGCTAATACTGTTCATTATTGGGCTAGGGTGATTCCAAGCTCCCCCAGGCTGGTATATTGCACTGGACGAGCTTATATTGCTGCTTTCAGTATGTCCCAAGCGTGTTTGATAGAATTCAGGTCAGGTGAACATGTTGGCCAGTCCACTTGCTCGATACTCTCATATTCCAGGTACTGGTTCGCCAGTCTGGTCTTTTGTGTTCTTGCACTGTTACTCATTAAAATGAAATCTGGCTCATGTGTATGATCTCACTTTGAAAAGACATCTAGGATCTCATCCCTGTACCTTTCTTTATTCAAAGCACCATTCTGGATGACGCACAAGTCTCTGTGACTCCTGAGACTGATATCACCCGAAAAAAATCACTGACTCACCTCCACATCGGTCATATTGTATTACATTCACATCTTCATATATCTCATTAGGTCGTCTCGACTCTAGAGTGTGTCCATCATTATATCAAGCCAGTATCTGGACTTGTCCATGAAGAAAGCATCTCACTAAAGAGCCTGTGTTCAGTCCAGTTCAAGCCTGTGTTTGGCTCTCATTGGAACTCGCACTGCTGGTCTTCTTGCTCTCCAAATGGCTGCATGGAGTCTGTTTGTCACTGTCTGGGTGGATACTGTAACTAAAGAAGCATTTCTGAAGTACTTGTTCCAGTCAAAGGCTGATATTTACATGCTGATATAACAAGGTATCGGTTTTAACTGATGTGTTGTTGCCCTTTGCCGACCACCAACATATCTCCTACATACTCTTTCTGTCTCTTGGAAGCGATTCCATTCCCTAGAGACTACACTTTAACTGACTCCCAATGCAGTAACCTTTTCTTGTACAACCCTCCTTGGATCATCCCTGTTTCTCTTGAGAGCTTTTGCACGATCAGATGGCACCAGCGTGGCATCAGAGGAGTGTACTGAATGAAGCAGTAAAGCTATAAAATGTATCTTAGAAGTTTTGAATGGTCTTTGGCTGTCTCAATTTGAAAAGCATTTGATAATTGTAGAAGACATGTCAAACAAAGCACGTGCACAAATATTATTTCAAAAAACTAGTTATATCTACTAAAGCTATTGCTAGAAAATGATTGTCCTTAGCAAATTTTGAGGAGCATAGAAACTATCACAAGAGTTCTCTGCAGCAGAGGCACATGCTCATGTTGGTTTACTGTCAAAACTAGCTGAGAAAAACGTATTTTATGAGACTATCATGTGACAATATTCCTGCAAGCTTATGTGTCGGTTGAAGTGAACAGTGGAATGTTTTATGCACGCAAATCTATACAAATACAAGCAAATGATTTGATCAATCATTCATTCATGGAGGATAAATTATCTCACTACAAGTAAAAAGAAAATACGCCATTGGATAGTCAACATGGTTTCACTTAGGGAAAATCTTGCCTTACAAATCTTTTGACATTCTTTGAATTGGTTACTGCCTATTTAGATGAGGGTAACAGTGTAGATTTGATGTATATGGATTTTCAGAAAGCATTTGACAAGGTGCCACACAAAAGGCTTGTACAAAAATTATCTCTATAGGTGTGTGGGGGATAAGCTAGAAGATTGGATAGAAGAGTGGCTGGATGGAAAAAAAGCAGAGGTTGTTATAAATGGAATTTAGTCAAACCGGATTAATGTCACAAGTGGAGTACCTCAGGGCTCAATCTTAGGATCTTTGCATCTTTTAATATGCATCAATAATATAGATGAATAAATGGTCAATAAATTACTTAAATTTGCAGATGATATTTTGGTCTTCGGTGTTGCTGGCTGTGAGAATGCTGCTGCTGCTTTACAAAAAAAAAGATATAAATTATTTAGTAAGTTGGGCAAATAAATGAGG
>NW_013668717.1:9883-15346 GCF_000517525.1 Limulus polyphemus
CCGTCACACCAAACATGCTCGCCCTATCAGCCGTGGGGGGCGGTTATAATGTGACGGTCAATCCCACTATTCGTTGGTAAAAGAGTAGCCCAAGAGTTGGCGGTGGGTGGTGATGACTAGCTGCCTTCCCTCTAGTCTTCCACTGCTAAATTAGGGACGGCTAGCGCAGATAGCCCTCGTGTAGCTTTGCGCGAAATTCAAAACAAACATACAAGCAAATAAATGTCAAATGGATTTTAATTATAATAATGCAAAATATTGCATGTGGATTATCATAATTTGAATTATAAGTATAATTTGGATGAAAATAATCTTAACAATGTCATGAAAGAAAAATATCTTGATGTAATAGTTGATCAGTCTCTAATGCCATCCAAACAGCGAGCTGTTGCTAATGGTAGGTTTTTAGGTTGCATCTACAAAAATGTTGAATACAAGTTATAATTTAATTGCATAGGTCACTGGTTAGGCCATATTTGGAATATTGTATTCAGTCTTGGGCTTCTTACCTTAGGAAAGACATTTAATTGTTGGAAAATAGCATAGTGCCTGGGATGGAGGGGTTGTCACACGAGGAGAGGTTGAAATCTTTCAAATTGTTTTTTCTTGAAAAAAGAAGAGTTAGAGGGTATCTGAATGAGGCGTTCATCTTTTTTTCATACTTAAAAGTGAGAATAGTAGGATTAAGGGACAGAAATATAAATTTGTGCAAGGTAGGAGTCATCTTCAGTTAAGACACTTGTATTTTTTAACAGGGTGGTTGGCTTTTGGAATGGGTTACCTTCGGATGTTGTGGAAGCAGTAAACTTAAGAGTTTAAGAGAAAGCTTGATAAGTATATGAATGATAAGGGCTGGCTTTAAGATCTTTTTTTTAAATCTATTTATTAACAGTTTAAGTTTGGAACATGTTGTTCCGAAATTTTATATTATGTTATGTTAAAGAGCCTAGAATGTCAAAGCTAGAATATAAAAAAAAAGTTGCTCTTTTATGTAGAGCTAATTGTTAATATAAGTAGACATTATAATAATTCATTCATCTACAAAGACTATATATGGTTACTGAAGTTTACAAAGTAATCTATTCACAAATATTTTAGTATCAGAATACAAGTAGAAATTTAATTCACTCATACAAAACTACACATGTCACCAGAATCTTTTGTTCACACATTGGATATGTCATTGAATTAAACAATAAAATCGTTCATTTACAGGAAATTTTAAATAAATTAGAATAAGTAAATGGGCAAATCATTCATTCTCACAGAACAAAACAAGCCAGCTCTAGTACAAGAAATAAATACATCATTACTACTGACCAAAAATGTCATTCATTCACATAAAACTAAATATGACAGTTTACAGAAATATCAAAATCATTCATTTACAGAGAGATAAATGTCTTAGTACAAATAAATGATCAAATCATTCATTCACATAAAGCTAAGTACACCAGCTCATGTAAACAATGAAATCTTCAGTTGATAACGAATACGTTGTAGTATAAGTAATGAGCCAAATCATTTATTCACATAAAGCTAAGTACACCAGCTCATATAAACAATGAAATCCTCAGTTGATAACGAATACGTTGTAGTATAAGTAATGAGCCAAATCATTTATTCACACAAAACTAAATATATTATCTCATATAAACAACGAAATCATCAATTTGTAATAAATGTGTTGTAGCACAAGTAATGAGTCAAATAATTATGTGACCCCAAACTAAATATGTCAGTTCAATTAAAGTTGTATATTTACATAAATTAAAATATATAAGTAAATGCAAACAATAACATAATATATTAACTAAATGTGTCAGTAAAGTAAACAATAAAACATTCCTTTACAACTAAACTCAATTACTCAGTAAAAATAGACAGCATAATTAATGAATGACATAAAATTATTATATCAAAATAAATAAGCAGCAGCGTGATTAATATATATATATACACAACATTAGATATTTCATTATATGAAAATAATAAAATCTTTATACAAGTAAAAAATGTTAGTGCATTGATAAGACTGTCCAAATAATATGTATAAATCCTATGTGACTTTAAATATGTTAAATATGTATCTAATGGAGCTTTAGATGATTTAACTGAAATGGAAATAATACATGTAATACAATAACACATACTTTGGCTCTATATTGAAAGTGTGTACCCAAAATGATTTTAAGTAAACCTACTAAACAAGAACTTATATTTGTAATTCTGGTCTAAATTATACTAATTAAATAAAACCTATGAATATCTGTGACAAAAAAATGAATATAGTAAAGCAAAACACATATATGTATATATATTCGTTATGCAACTTTTAAACAGTGATACTGAAACAATGCACACAGATGTGATCTCGCTTTTCAGTCATGCTATTGAAACAATACACACGGATGTGATGTCACTTTTCAATCATGCTATTGAAACAATACACATAGCTATGATATCCGATTTAAATGGTACTTTTGAAACAATATCAACCAAATGTGATGTGGTCTACTACTTGTAGATGTTTACACAATACCAGTGTTATTATTCTTTTAATGTTATTAAGCAGCATTCTTGGGTTATAATTTTAGATAATGCTGTTACTTTTGTTGAAACAGCACGTTAGTGTAGCTGACAAAAGGTTTTCGTGTGCATAATAGCCAGAAAGTTGTGTCGTTTGTGTATTAGTTGCATAAGTTAGCACCATATGTTGTATTGACCACGAACAGATGTTTAAGATAGAGATAAGGTGACGTATGAACGACTAAAGAGTCTCCTGTGGTCTAAATCTTGAGGCAATTATCATGTTAGACGTAGCTGAGTAGCTTGCTACTTCATAAATATTTTTTACGAATAATTTGTGCGTTATGATATTTATTGATTACTGATATGTATTTAAGCTACCCTATTTCAATGTGTTGTATTGGCTTATTCCTGTATTTTGTTTATGAATATAAAATGAAATAGTCTTTTTCACACAATATTTTATATTTCGTTTATGTATCGGAGAGGACGAAGCTACCAGTAAGGATATGCAACTACATTAATAATGAAAGAATTTTACGTTCTGCACAATTAAGGGTAATTAAACGAAAATATGTATAATAAAACAATTCACTCTTTCCAGAGTTTATATATCGAATACGTAAAGATCTAATGATATCTGAACAAAATTTGTATAAGGGTTTGACTAGAATTTTAGGTTTCTATTGATATTCCAAACGGGTTCATTACCATGCAGTGATATTTTCATTTATATTATTTTTGGTAAATATTATTCATTGGTTTGAGTTTTTACATGGTAAGTTTTACATTTAAGTGCGTGTTCTTTTAAATGAATGTATCGTTAAGCCTTTGTTCTATCTTAGACATTATGATTTGGAATTTTAGTTAACATTAAAATACATAGGTGCATTAATATCGGATATTAGTAGTGAGTGAAATATAATTGTTGTTATTCACCGCTCATCTGAGTGCAAGTAAATACCATTTATCAGTTTCTGATAGATATTTAAAACCACAGTTAGGTAATTCACACATTTCAGTAGCTGTTTTTTTTTTTCATTTTAGTTCTACTAAATATCAATGGTTAAATACTTTTTTGTATAAATAGAAAGAAAACTACACAAGTAAAAAGAAATATATTCTACAAAAATAATACCGTATAAGTCTGTACTGCATACAACCTAAAATACATGAAGTATACTACGTACCAGAACACAAGAAGATGAATGGTAAATATCAAAAATACAATTACTGGCACGTTGTAAGGTTAGTATACCTGATACGTTTAGGACATTTCATAGAATCAACACAGTAGACTCAGAAAGGTCAATAAGTATTATGAACCCTACATAGTAAGTCTAGTGCTGTAGCTGTGAGATGATTCTGAGGTTCCTAGAACATTGTCCGAGAATTTAGGACTGCAAAACTTCAAAAAAGAGGTTTTCTTTTCCTAATTATTCTTCCCATTTTAAGAAATTTCAAGGCTCGTTTTCATAAGTTCATAACTGAATCAACTGTGTGTCGTAGATGGAACAAATGATTCCAAATAGAATATAATCTATCACTTATATTTATGTGGTGGACTCGGCGCACCGCATAACTTTGCACTTTAAGACAAAAATAACATGTTTTACACCAACCACTCATTCGGAGTATGAAAGAAACCTTTACTAAACCTACGATTTATATACAAGAATAAATCATTGCCGTGTACATCGTCCACTAACTGACACCTAATAATATTTCTAACATCGTACGTTTAGAGAAAACAAACTCTTGAAAATATAACAAAAAAAAAAAAACTGTTGCAGGATGAAGGTCGTGGTTTTCAATAAATAACAATCTGTGTTATAAGAGTTAGACGTGTTACAAAAGTACTTACATGTGACACAGACTTTGTACAGCGGTCGAAGTTTGTGGTCTGTACCCTCTCCAGGTATGTAATCTCCAAGACCAATGGTTGTCAAGGAAATGAAGCAATAATATATAGAGTCCAAGAAGTCCCAGTCAGGCTCCAAATACGAAAGGATAGCAGCAGGAATCAAAAAGAACAGAGAAATTATTGCTGTCTGGAAATGAAAGAAAAATAGACCTGTATCTCTAACTAAATCAAATTACAGTGCTTCAGACAACAAGTCTAACATTGTTTTTAATTCTTCATAGTGTATTGGTGTGTCATAAACAAAGTAAAATAAATAATCTCTCAGTATTCTTCATACAATCTTCTTTATCAATTTTGCGGTATGTTTTATTCTATGTAGTTTTTAGGCGACATTTGATGCCACACATCCATAAGGAAGAAAGAGACTTATTGACTCAAGTTACACAACCATTTACTAGTTTTCCAGTTTACCAGCAATTTCAGCAAACTACAAATGTTGTTTGATTGTGTGTAATGAAATCGAAATAATTTCATTGAGTTTTATTTATAATTATATCTTATGAGGCATACAAGTCAATTTGCATGAAAAATGGCGTTAGTGCATTCTTGTCAAAAAAGAATTGAAAGCAAAATGTCAAATAAATTTGTTAACGCATCTACGTTTTACAGAATTTCGAGCAGGGTTTCGACACTAAAAACATCAACAGGTGATGATGCATTTCCTGGCGAAACCATGGTTGTAAGCTCGCAGTAAGTGTTGTATTTGTGAAACGTACAATTGTCTTGTTTTCCTTAATTCTGTAATTTTGGAGTTTCACCAAGTACCGATGGTTTCAAGTATCAATTATATCTACGTTTTGCTTTAAACACTCGCATTTCAGTGGCAAAAGTATGAAGTTTGATCCAAAATGATTAGTACATGTTGTGTAAAAAAATGTTATTAGTGAAGTAGAGAAACTGGTGAATAAACAGAAAATTTGTAATGTCTTGGTGTTTTTTTACTTCAATTATTTTATATTTTCCTCTCATATTATAAATAATACTGTTACGTTTCTGCTTGTTTGTTAATT
>NW_013668717.1:16319-20638 GCF_000517525.1 Limulus polyphemus
GATAATTAGTGTGCGGACCATTTTCATTTATATAGTGCTCTGTGAACACAAATTAGTTAGCATAAACCAGTTAAATGACTAAAAATTAGGTGTCTATTTACTTGTGACCACTCAGTGTGTGCTATAACCAACGAAAACAAACGTAACATATTAAATATCCAAAGGTGTTCCAGTGCATAGCACCACAGCAGATAACAGTAGCAACTGAACATAAAATGCTGCGATCTGCAACATCAAGACAGTAAGATTTTTTTTTCTACACCTTATCCTACATAAGAAAAAAAAAGTTCATTGTGTATTCCTGTTTACTTTAACTTTAATCAAACACCACATCTGAATTTGGAAAGAAATTATCGCAATAACAAACAACGTCAATAAATGTAGTATCTTAATATTAAACAGTGTTCCAATACATTCCACCACAACATAAATGTGAATCTTCTGAATATAAACAGTATTCTGCTACTTACCACTACAACAAGAAAACTGCGGTGCTCCAATACATAACATCAGAAAAAAACAGATGCAACATTTTAAACTATTTTCTACTACTTACTACCTCAACAAACATGTTCAATATTTAAATATTAAACGATATTCTACTACTTAATACCGCTGAAAACAAGTACAATATTTTGAGATTAAATGGCATTGGAGAAGAAAACAAAATATAGAAATGTAACATCTTAATGTTATATGGAGTTCCAGTACATAACACCATAACAACAAAAGTTATATCTTAATATACATGAGGTTTCAGTGCATAACAGTAGAACAAACAAGAGAAATATCTTAATATACATGAAGTTTTATTATATAAAAACACAACAAACAAGAGTGATGTCTTAATATACATAAGATTTTAGTACATAACACTACAATAAACGAGGGAAATATCTTAATAGTTTTAAACAGCATTTTATGACTTGCCAGCCCAACAGACAAAAATAATATTTGAATATCAAAGTTTAAATAGGTAATTTACCATTACAATATTAACAGGTATGTTATTTTTTAAGATTAAACAGCGGTCTACTAACAACCACAACAAAACTTTTTGCATCTTAACATAAAACTGTGTTCTAATATACATCACCAAAATACACCAATGTTAGTTAATGTAACATGTTTATTTTAAACGGCATCATTGTGTTTACCACACCAAAAATTCTAATGTTGTTTAATGTTACATCTTTATTTTAAACGGCGTCATTCTCTTGACCACATCAAACAATGCTAATGTTACTTAATGTAAGATCTTTATTTAAACGGCGTCATTCTCTTTACCACACCAAACAATGCTAATGTTACTTAATGTAAGATCTTTATTTTAAACGGCGTCATTCTCTTTACCACACCAAAAATTCTAATGTTGTTTAATGTTATATCTTTATTTTAAACGGCGTCATTCTCTTTACCACACCAAAAAATATAATGTTACTTAATGTAAGATCTTTATTTTAAACGGCGTCATTCTATTTACCACACCAAAAAATACTAATGTTACTTAATGTAACAAAAAATTGAAACGACATCTAAATATTGCATACTATTTACTATCCACTGTCTTCATGTTAATATTAATAATTTTACTTTATAATGCTAATGTTAACAGTTGTGCTACTACTCAGGATTACAGCAGACATGTTCAATAACCTAATACCTGATGATGCTATAATATATATAGTGCAACATACACCTTTATGATAAACAGTGTTTTTGGATACTTGAAAGCTACACAAGGACTATGTATGATAGCTATCCCTAATTTTAAAAACATTTTTGAAACTAGAGAGAAGGCATCTCGTTAACAGCACCCATCGCAGTCTCTTGGGCAATCATAATTGGTTAGTGAGACTTGTCTGCCACTCTTATAATGCACTTACGACCCCAAAGTATGGAGCGTGATTTGGAGGGGCAAGGGAAAACGAACCATCGATCCTAAGATTCACATTCCGTCACGCTAACCATTAATCAACGCTTAGCCCGATAATAAATAGTGTTCGAACGTATAATACCACAAAGAAAAATTCCTAATTTGGAATTTTCAACCTGAACGTTGCCTTATGAAACACATCTAAACAGTGTGGTCAGTATAGCCTTCCTAAATTTTGTACCACTGACCAGAGAAATGTAGTCAGTCAACAGCACCCGTTATTAGAAGGTACTTGTCCGGTTCTTGCCAAATAGACAGATTGACTGTCAGTTTTTGAGCGCACCCACAGTGAAAATGCAGGACGTGTTTAGCGGCAACACGTCTCGAATCTTAGGTCTTTTGATCAATAGTCTGGAGCCGTAATCATTAGGCCACGCCATGTCCCACCACAAGAGACCAATGTATCACCTTAATAGAGAAGGATGCTCTACTGCTTGCCATCACAATATATACATACAATATCTTATTATTAAAAGACATTCTAATATTGTACTACTCACTGCTACAGTAGCGAAGTGTACCATCCTTATATTAAACGATTGGTACAGATGCCCGAATTTGGAGTTTAAGAATTGGAGAAACCACGTTGTGGGAATCATTAAGCGTTCTACGTAAGCCGTCAGCAAGATTAGTGTTAGTGGAATACCAAGTAACCCATAGACGATACAGAAAACTTTCCCTCCTCTTGACAGTGGAGTCACGTGACCGTAACCTGTATTACAAAAACCAGATTAATATTTAGATACACACAATTTTACAACAAAACTGTCCTTATGTTTCTAGTATATATCTACTATAATCAACATCAAATATATTTTAGAACACCTACGTTATCTCTTTGGTTTACCTTTCAATTACTTTGGTCATGTTTAACTACTTTAGTTTAAAACGAGTCTCAGGTTAACTAAATAGTTTTTCTCACGTGCTTATTTAAGATTGTTTGTTTGAAGTTATGCACAACGCTACACAATGGGCTATCTGTGCTCTGCCCACCACGGGTATCGAAATCCGGTTTCTAGCATTGTAAGTCCGCAGATATACCGCTGTGCCAATGGGGGCACTTATTTAAGAGTTTAAATTTAAATTCGTTATGACAATGACAGTTTTGTAAAGTTATTTAGCTGTTTTATATTTTAAGGTTTTAAGAAAGATAAGTAATCAGTCCAAATAATCAGTCGTGGGAATAAATTGTTGAAATCTTAATTACACAACTGAACAAAGCTCAATGTTTTGCAAATAACAGTTCTTTCTCCTATTGCATCAATTTAAATTTTATTTATTGGGAATAAATGTAATAGCTTTTACAATAGTTTAAAAGAAACTAAAAACTCAAACTAAAGTAGTTTCGTTTTTTTTTATCATGAATAAACTTTTTTTTGCACAGACCAGATGATGTCAGTAAAGATCTGCACACTTATTAACTAAGCGACAAAACAGAATTAAGTCACGATTTAAATGTAGAGCTCTTTTCTAAAGGTTCATTTTTATATGAAATTATTTGCTTTTGAATGTGTTGAAACATTTGAAAGTTCTTTTCCTTTATTTTTATAACATTAATTCTTTTAAAACAATAAGAACATATACTGGCAAATTAACTTTACAATATTCTCAAAAGTATAATCTTAGTATTAAACCATGCAATTTATGAATTGAAATACGTAGCAAAAATGCTGGTTTAAAAGAATAAAACTGATAAAAGTAAAAAAAAAAAAAATGATGAAAATATAACTATTATTACTTCATATAGAAAGAAAAGGGGTAAAATAAAAAGCTCCACAAACTTAAGAAGTTTAAATTGTCTGGTTTGATAGGAGATTTAGATGATTATAGAATATCAAGAAAGCTGGTCAAACAGGAAATTAGGGCCTCAGAAAAGATGTATGAAAAAAAAGTTGGCTGAAAATGTAAAAATTAATAGTAAGGATTTCTTTAAATACAATAAGGGTAAACAAAATGTAAGGAAGAGTGTAGGACTTTTGAGGGATAATAAAGGAAAGCTCGTATAGGTGATTATGAGTTGGCTTGATTATTAAATTGTGCTTTTTTTTCATCAGTTTTTACAAATGGAGATTCCTCATCTTGAACAGTTGATAGTTGGAAACAAGGTCGGACAATATGACTACTTTAATATTCTGAGCTTTTTAGAAAAAAATGGAAAGTTTAAAGAACGATAAGTCTCCTGGGCCAGATAATATTTCCCCAAGGGTTTTGAAGGAGATTAAGGATTGGATATGTGAGCCACTTGTTGCTATTTTTATAAGTCATTGAATAGTGGACACGTGTCAGAGGATTGGAAGTTAACTAACGTTACTCTTCTTTTCAAGGGAGGTGATAAAAAAAGTGTCCCAGTAATTACAGACTCATTAGTCTTACAACAGTTGTG
>NW_013668717.1:21305-23198 GCF_000517525.1 Limulus polyphemus
TGGAAGTTAACTAACGTTACTCTTCTTTTCAAGGGAGGTGATAAAAAAAGTGTCCCAGTAATTACAGACTCATTAGTCTTACAACAGTTGTGGGAAACTTTTTGGAAAGTCTGATAAAAGATGCTTTGCAAAGTCATTTAACAAAGTTTGGAATTTTATAGATAGTTAACATGGTTTCACTAAGGGAAAATCTTGCGGATTTGGTGTATCTGGATTTTCAGAAAGCATTTGGTGACACATAAAAGGCATGTAAAAATTATCTGTATAGGTGTGGGGGATAAGTTAGCTGACTGGATAGAAGAGTGGCTGGATGGAAGACAGCAGAGGGTTGTTACAAATGGATTTCAGTCAAACTGGATTAAGGTTACAAGTGGGGTACCTCAGAGCTTATTCTTAGGACCTTTGCTCTTTTTTATTTACATCAATGACATAGATGAAGTGATAGTCAATAAATTACTTAAATTTGCAGATGATATTAAGATCTTGGGTGTTGCTGGCTGTGAGGAGGATGCTACTGCTTTACAAAAAAAAATATATTATTTAGTAAGTTGGACAAATAAATGGCAGATGGAATTTAATTATAATAAATGCAAGATAAATGCATGTGGGTTATCATTATTTGAATTATAAGTATAATCTGGATGAGAATAACTTTAACAGTGTCATGATAGAAAGGGATTTTGGTGTAATGAATGATCAGTCTCTTAAGCAAATAGGATTTTAGGTTTCGTCTAGAGAAATATTGAATACAAGTCTAAAGTGGTTATAATTTCATTGTATAGGTCACTAGTTATACAACATTTGGAGTATTGTGTTCAGTCTTGGGATCCTTACCTAAGGAAGGACATTGAATTGTTGGAAAGAGTTCAGAGGAGGACTACTAGAATGGTACCTTGGATGGAGATGTTGTCGTACGAGGAGAGATTAAGATCTCTGAAACTGTATTCTCTTAAAAATAGAAGAGTTAGAAGGGATCTGATTAAGGTGTTTGAGATTGTGTTTTCATACTTAATGGGGAGAATGGTAGGACTAGGAGACACAAATATAAAGACAGTTTTAATGGTGGCTGGCCTTTGGAATGGGTTGCCTTCGGATATTGTGGAAGCAGTCAATTTAAGAGAAAGCTTGATAACTGTATGCAAGTTAAGAGCTACTTTTGAGGTTCTTTTAATAGTTATAGTTAGTTTAGAGGATGGAACAGCCTAGATGGACCAATAGGTCTCTTGTTGGCCCTAAACATTATGTTATATTATATCACAAATAGTAACTGATAGTATAGTTATTAAATTAGATAAATAACCATAAACTACAAAAGAAACCAAATTACAGAAGTGCCTCTAACTGTTCAACCATGATAGCACTATATCAGTTGGATCCAACGTGGTAATTATATAAAGTAATTATTAACACAATGACACTAAATGATTACACTAGTAGTCATAGCTTCTTTGTACTTCAGTGAAATACAAATATACCAATAATTAGATTACAGTGTGAGTGTGTCCATTGTTTATTAAAGTATAGCTTCTTTGTACTTCAGTGAAATACAAATACGCCAATAATTAGATTACAGTGTGAGTGTGTCCATTGTTTATTAAAGTATAGCTTCTTTGTACTTCAGTGAAATACAAATACGCCAATAATTAGATTACAGTGTGAGTGTGTCCATTGTTTATTAAAGTATAGCTTCTTTGTACTTCAGTGAAATACAAATACGCCAATAATTAGATTACAGTGTGAGTGTGTCCATTGTTTATTAAAGTATAGCTTCTTTGTACTTCAGTGAAATACAAATACGCCAATAATTAGATTACAGTGTGAGTGTGTCCATTGTTTATTAAAGTATAGCTTCTTTGTACTTCAGTGAAATACAAATACGCCAATAATTAGATT
>NW_013668717.1:23317-28552 GCF_000517525.1 Limulus polyphemus
GTTGTACATTTGCTGTTATGTTAAACTTATATTAACGTTTTTCTTCATTAGCCATTCAAGCCGTTTCCAACCACCATTAGCAGTCATATGTAGGCCCCTACACAATCCTACTAACGCTTCTTAAGTAAAGTAATATTTATGTTATCATAAATAAAATAAAGTCGTGTTTCCTGTTGTTTCCTATAATAGTATGGCGGACGTATGGTTCTAGTTGTTAACTTGTGGGTAGTCTCATAGATTACAGCGCCGGCTACTGGCCTTGGTTATCGAGTATTAGGCGAGACTCGGGATCCTAAATAGTAGGATTTTTATATATCTTACAAGTGTGATCTCTCATGACTTGGGTCACGTTTCTGTCCTATTTGTATGTTCGTCACTGATTATTTTATATGTCATTTTTAGAGGTAATAAAAGTTATTGTACTTTGACATGGTAGAATATGAAAATATGAGCAAACAATATTCTTGAAAATATTTCTGCAAATCACTATCTTTAAAACCCAGTACTGAACATTAAACATTAAAATAGTTTTGTAGGCAAAATGAAAAAAAAAAGAAATAAAACTACTGTAGATTACATAGTTTGCACATAACGCATAAAATACGCAAACTTATTAGTCCTCCCCAATATAAAAAGTCGCAAAAGTTTTGCTCTATCCTGAGCATTATGCACTCCAAAACAGGAGTATACAATTTTATTCATCAGATTTGCCTACTATTGATTCTAGAGCCTCTTGAAGTTTTCCAAAAATTTCAAAATGGTCAGTACTCAAACCCTATCTAACAGATACGAATATCCTTCTTCTTGGTGGTATGGATGTGAAAGATTCAGTGTTTGCACCTTTGCAAAATTCGATTATTAAAAAGGTAAGATCTACTTTAAAATGGTTTTCAAAATAACCTGCATTTCTTTATAATTCGCCGCTAGATAAGCAACTTTTAAAAAGTAAAAAGTACTCCAAGCTCACTAGTGAACGCTGGACTGAGTACTTGCAATACAAACACCTAGCGACCAGAGCCAGTTAATCCTTACGTTAGTCATGCAAATTTGACTATTATCTTACTCCTAGTACTATCGGAATGAAGAACAGTGAGTTCAGTTTTCATCTATTTAATTGAGACAGTTAAATTTTGTTACTGAAAGCATGCCACATGAAAGTTGTTACTGAAAGCATGCCACATGGAACATGAAAGTTGTTACTGAAAGCATGCCACATGCCACATGAAAGCTGTTACTGAAAGCATGCCACATGAAAGTTGTTACCGAAAGCATGCCACATGCCACATGAAAGTTGTTACTGAAAGCATGCCACATGAAAGTTGTTACTGAAAGCATGCCACATCAGCGATGAATGAAAAGGAATACCGATTAATAGAAATAAAAAATACTCTCCTCCTCCTACATCCAGTCACTCTCGTTCCAAGAGTTCATTTCCCATAGCTCAGCTCAGAAGAGAGTGTCAGTGTCATGTTTTGTCACTGCTGCTTCCGGCTCTTCTTAGACATTGTGATCCTTAAAGATATCACACTTTCCAATCCCATGTAATCTACCGAATAATGTATATAATGTTAGCATTATTCTGATCTGTATATTACATTTCTGTATGAGTTACTTACTTCTAAAGGTCTAGTTAAACAATAATGATTACGGTGTCAGGGTCTTGTGTTGATGTAACGCACAAAAGTGTGTGAAATTCATCGAAAAAATAAGTGAGCAAAAAAAAAAGTCAAAAATTCTGTTTTAGTTAAACAGAATGTGATATATTCTAAACACTGCACAATAAAGAAACTTGTCATCATTTTATTCATATGCTGTGAAACTGAATTTACAGAATCATCACCGAGTTACATTGTGATGTGGTGAATTAGGAGTTAAGTTGAATGTTAATTCAGTTTTATAGCAAATGAATAAAATGACTCAATGTGAGTAATGCCAAGTGGCTTTATGTGTTGCCGTGTTTATGAGAGTGTGAGTTAGAGCATAATTTTGTGTTTTTTTCATTCAGGTGTTTTTGAATAAATATATAGAAAGATATGATGCATTTAGAGAAACAATAATCTATAAAGCTCACATCTTTTCTTATTCCATACCCAAAATCACATTAAACTTTGGAGTCTTTGTTATTAACGATGATATCAACAAGCTTTTTTGTTAGTATCAGAAGTTTATAACCAACCTATCGTCGTTATCACAGTTCCAGAGAAAAAAAAAGCCTGTCCAAAACTCCAGTTTGGTTCCGTTTCAACGTTATTAGCAGCGGACACGCCTCTGTTGTTGGCCAGGATTATCTTTTCAATCAAATCCTCCAAACCCTCATCTGTTGAAAAAAAAAAAGAACCAAATTCTGTATTCCCGATAAATACATCATACCAGTTTAAAATCTTCAAGTACATGCTTAAGTTTGCTTATGATATGGAGATGCAACAAAATGATATTGATAACTGACTGATTATTTTATGATTGTTTAATAGACGGGTAAGCTGCGAGGCAAGCGTTACACATTGATATTCTATAAAACAATATATTTGGTGATCCATCATCAATAGTGTAGCAGTTCACTTTACACTAGGAATTTACTATTCGTCTTCCTCGAACACATTTGATAATTAGCAGCATGTTTTGTAGGTGTCGATTCTATATATCCCTTTAATACGGCGGTGTGTGACATCACATTCATAAAGTGTTATAATTATTCAAGTTAGCGAAAACTGAAGTTGTTTTACGTCATAAAATTCACTTAGCTACAAGAAGAATATTTGTGTTGGGAGAGCGATATTGAAACAACTATCCGAATCATTAGATTATAAACTGAAAAATGTAAGAATAATTACAAATTGATTCGTATTTCAAAATTCAATTAAAGCTATATAAGGGCTTTCTGTGCCAGCCATCCCTAATTTAGAAGAACATTACCCACCGCCAACTCTTGGGATACTTTTTTACCAACAAAAAGTGGGACTGATGATCATATTATAATATCCCTACGGCTGAAAAGGAGAGTGTGTTTGGTGATGGGGTTAGAACTCGTGACTTACAAATTGCTACCCAAACACCCTAACCACCAAATCATGCCAGGTCCATATAAATAGAAATATTGTTTAGAGGCTCCCAGTGCTTGTAATTTCCCAGTGTGGTATTCAGGTATGATATGAATCGTATAATACTAAAATATCGGGAAAATTCAAACTCCAGATATGTTTTGCAGAATATAAATTGAACCAAAGAATAAAGAAACACAACAAATCTTAATTCACAGTAATGTATGATGTGTTTACCTACTGACAAGTTGTCACTTCAACTGCTGAAGGAGTTTAGAAGAATTCTTTTTATAACACGTCTGCACAGCACAAGACAAAATCAGACAAAGGTTCCAAGTACGGTATCCCTTAGCCATGTGATTAGATGTGATTATCTCCCCCACCCCCCAGGAAGTAAACACAGACACGGCCAAAGTGATACAAGTGCTAACCGCAGCCATATGTAACCTTTACTTCAGTAAAATAATTAGCACATGTTATGACCTTTCGACATACCACTTTGAAGAAGACCTGTAGGAAAATTTAGAAAAATTATCTTAATACACCTAAATATAGATATAGGCTAAACTTGTTATGGAAAGGAGAAATTAGAAGCTAGAAAAACATTTGATGGGATGTTTTAATAAAAAGTGTTGCAAAATATTAATTCACTGAACGCGAATGTCTTTTTTTCAGTAATTCATACTGTTTTAGTGAAATCCATTTAGTACAATATTTTTATATCATTCATATGTTTGTAATTAAGTATAAAGCTTCACAATGGGCTATCTATGCTCTACCAGCCACGGGTATCGAAACCCGGATTCTAGAGTTGGAAGTCCGCATACATACCGCTGTGCCACTGTGGGGGGCATATTACTGACGCAATAACTAAATAAAACGTGTCAAAATTTAAAACGGACTAATTCAATGCTTTAGATTTATTCAAATTCATAGTGAATATCATCCTTATGTTAAAACAGAAGAAATACGTGTTTTTAATTAAGATAACTCTTAAAGTATACTTGTATTATGTCACGGAAATGAAAGATAATGTTGTAACGTTGTTTTTTCGTTGGCGGTTCTTTTAAATTATCTGGTGAAAATAATCCTGTCTATGTAACGATAACAAATTGTAGTATTTCTTCATCTAACGTTTACAGACATGCCAATGTAAAGATAAACTTACTTTTGCAACTTCACGGCTGATCGATCCAGTAACTGAAAACAAAGCACTTACTGATTTACTGATACGGACTTAACTAGCTAAAATTCTGGGTTCGATTCCGAGCGGTGGACACAACAGATAGCCCAATGTGGCTTTTCTCTCAAATACACATACACACAAAGACGTCAACATTTTTAGAACTGTCTAGGCATACTTTATTAAACTTTTCAATCTCAACGTAATGCACCCTCAAGCTCATAACGCAAAAAATATAGTTTATATCAATACTCAATGTTTGGAGGTTTTGAATTTAAAACTTGAATATTTAGCAATGATTATCCAGACACTCAAACCTTAGACTATTATCTTATGATTTTTGTCGAAGTTTAATAAATGAGGAGTAAAAGAGCTTCAGTTTAAAGTATCTTCTTTAAATAACTTCTGAAAGCCACCTATATATAATAAGATTCAATGTTTGTGTGTCACATAACTCTTCCTAAACCGCTGGTCGCACCGACTTCTATGTGGTACCAAACGAACTGTCTCGGTCCTGACGTTTGTACAAAGGTAAAATTTTTACCCAACCTTTAAGGAAACCCGGGTATTTCGCGAAAATTCTTTTACGGGGACTCCCCCAAAGCAGGCTCCAAATTTGGCATTGATTGACATTGGAGTACGTAAATATGTAAGCCTAGTAATTACCGTTCGCAAGAAATTACATTTCCATTATAGCAGAAATGATCATTAAATTAAAAAATGACATATAGTATATTTCAAGAATTAAATTTGCGGCCCTGTAAATATGGGCCATATGCCTACGGGTTCGAGAGTATATATATATATATGTGTGTGTGTGTAGATTAACATGCTTCTTCAGCTGTTCTAACAATAGTAGTTTACTTGCTTTTTCACATTTCCTTGTTTGTTTATAGTTAAGCACAAAGCTACACAATGTGCTATCTGTGCTCTGCTCACCACGGGTATTGAAACCCGGTTTCTAGCATGTTAAGTCGGCAGAATGAAAACAAGTTTATCAAATGACATAAAAAT
>NW_013668717.1:28562-33067 GCF_000517525.1 Limulus polyphemus
GAAAACAAGTTTATCAAATGACATAAAAATTAATTCCAGTCGTACTGCCTATTTTTCCATTTAGATATATTATCTTATTCTAGTTTATACAATTCAAAGGAAAATAACTAACGTTTTACATATGAAGTGCCATGGAACAGTCCTTTTTATGTCTACCTATACTGTAAGTTAAATTAGTGCATGAATATAAGATGTCTGATATGATATTTATCCAGAGTTTTAATTTATTATGTTAATATGAAAAATAGATGTTTATGTAAAATGTAAGTTAAACTAGTATACGAATATTCATGAAGTATGCTACCAAGTATTCAAACTGTAAAATATAAGATACTAATTTTATGCATTAAAGCTGTTTTGTTTATTATTGTTTTATTTGTTTAAGCACAAAGCTACATATTGGGCTATCTGTGCTGTGCCCATCAAGATGATCAAAACCTGGTTTTTAGTTTTATAAGTCTCCGACTTCCTGCTGAACCAGTGGGGAGGTGTTTATTAATTGTTATTGAAGTGAAACTATAACGCTGCTTCTAATGATAACGCAGAAATTAATAACGTGTTAAAAACGATAGTAGTCATTTTGAATAACATGGCACAACGTGACATTCAACAACAAGCTAACGAGCGAACCACATAACAAAACTTCTACTCCCACACCACAGAACTTCTCTGTGTCAGTGGATACCCTCCCGTGCCTTTTGATTCCTCTCACCGATAACCCCCTCACTGAGGCTGCTCTTTTCTGCAGAGGTTGGGAGCCCTAACAACTAGGGTTGTTTCAACGAATCACAATTACAAATGTGCATCTCTTACCTGAAACACACGGGAAGACTTCCAAGAACTCTTTCTTCAACAACCGTAACTGGTCTCGGATTTGCATCTCAATGGGGTATTCTAACCACCAAAACATATAGGCTCCTAACATTAAAAAACTTAGGTACAGCACAGTTGTTCCAAAAAGCAAGAAATTACTTCTCCTGACCCAGCAACATTGCTTCAAGTGAGGAGCTGTTATCTGCAGTAGAGGCTGATTTTCACTGCCCTTTTCCATAACTTCTCTGACAATGTAAAAGACGAGCAATATATTTGTGTTCAAACAGTCTTTCTCTTTTACATGTGCTTCCTCATTTTAAGTCTCGAAGTATTGGCGAGGCTCTAACATAACAAAAGGCTCGTCTATCTAGTTTTACGTAGCTATCTTGGAGATGTAAGAGAGCACGTGACGTTGTGCTCCCACCCACCTAGAGTGTCATATCGTATGTTTAGAGCTAAATAAGACTGGTCTAATTCGTGTTTTTTAAATAAAGTTTAAACCTTTTATTGGTATTTAGACTGTCGTAAATTTATATTGATATATACTTTGTATACTCCAATTAATAATGCATACGTCATCAATTAACAGCTCTGCACACTAATTCGATGCTTACCTAACGTAGTACATAGTACATTTGATAAATGTTATCACACATTACAAGAGACAGACTATTTTAACTAGAATTTTCTTCGTAAGTCTGTTTTTTCATTGGAAGATATATTACCATGAAAAATATATTTCTGAAGTTACAACTAGTAAGGACTTACCAAATTGGCTTAAACATTGTCCAGTAGATAGCGTGCCGGAATTTGGATCTCATATTCCATGGCTCGTGTCCCGTTACCGCCATAAAATAAGTCGCGCTCTGCACTTTATAGTCGTGGATATATATTATCAAATTGACGGTCAAATTCCACTAATCAGCTTGACAAGAGTACATAAAGATTTTTGCGGTGAGTGGTATTGATTAGCTGCCTTCTCTCTCACTAGCCTATCACTTGAAAATTAGGGACAGCTAACGCAAATATCCCTCGAGTATCTTTGCGAGTAAATTAACCACACGAATTTGTCATATATCTTATTCATCTTTGCGAAAGTAAAGTTGTCCAATAACATTTTGCGCTTATGGTTTATTTTACGATTTTACAAATTGAGTTATGAAGTTTATGTTAGATATTAAAACTCATGTCAGGAAAATCTAGAATTGTAACATCAGTTGTCATTAGATTAGTTAGAGATGGATGTTGGGGAACGTCACCCAATAGATGACATTGATTTTATTATGAAGCGTGTTTTATATTACAATCAACAAAGTGATGTAAACCTGGACTCTAGTTCTAGTTCTAAAGCTGCAAATATACCACAAGTTGTCGGTAAGAAAAAAATAAGATCATTATACTTTTAAGTAGATTCAACCTTCATTTAAAGTTGACGATAAAATGAAATTAACGAAGAAAAGAATTATTAAAATGTATTATTTTTATTACTTTCCAAAGCCTTTAATCTCTATCATAAATATGGTATACTTTCATACAGTTTCGTAAAAACGAGGCACCGTATGAACAACTTTAGCGGCTTATCAAAGCGGTTGATGACATCATTTCGTATCCTGCACGTGAGAGATAATTTCAAGCTTATCGAGATAACGGTAAAAGCTAGTGACGCTAGTGTTATTACTTTGTAGACAGTTATATTTCCCTCACCTATTATTTTGCAAATTCAGCTAAGCAAGAACCCCAAGCAACAACTCCTTCCACGTTCCGACCAGCCAATTGTTTTTTTTCCTCTAATTTTTATTAATAGCTCCATAGTTGATTCAATGTAAGATATACATGAACACCATGTTATCTTACGCACAGTCTTTTTTGTTCCATTAAAAATATTTTAGTTTATACTTTATTCACCAAAATATTATATAGTTTGTTTGAAATTAAGCACAAAGCTACACAATGGGATATCTGTGCTCTGTCCATCACAGTTTCTGGCATACCGAAGACATACCGCTGTGCCGCTGGGAGCATGCGCGCTGGAGTATCTAGAAGGATCGTGATTTAGCAGGCAACCTCACGAATGTCCCAACGTTTGCTAGACGCCCTCTTTTTTTGAGTATATAAACCGAAGATAGATTGAAGAGATAATTGAGTCAAGCGAGCAGTAGGCACTGTATGTAAAATGTGTGAATCGCTGTGATTTATAGCGTGTGTTATAAGGTTGTTAAGTTTAAAGTGACTGTGGAAAGTCTGTGTATTACACAGTTGTATCGAGAAAGAATAAACTAATTTTAATTAAGAAAGGACTTGTATCGCTGAAGTTTCTCGGAAAGAATTTCTACGGGAAAGTAACAAACAAGCAGATATGCAACAAATTGGTGTCAGAGAGTGGGACAGAAAAAACAAAGATAAGAAGATGGAAAAGATAAGTGGCAAATCAAACTACAGCTTAGCAAATTTGATGGCAACAATAAAAGAACAGCAAAAGAAACAAGAAGAAAGAGAAAAGAAACAAGAAAATCGAGAAAAAACAAGAAGAACGAGAAAAGAAACAAGAAGAGAGATTACAGCAGTTGTTGGAGGAAAAAGAAAAGAAACAATAAGAGAAATTACAACAGTTGTTGGAGGATAAAGAAAAGAAACAAAACAAACGAGAAAATAAACAAGAAGAGAGACTACAGAAGTGCTTGGAGGAGAAAGAAAATAAACAAGAGAGACTACAGCAGTGGCAACTAGAACAAGAAAGGAAACAGAAAGAAAGTCTTCAATAGTTGCGGGAAAGTAAGCAGCAACTAGAGGAAAGTCAACAACAGTGACAAGAAGTACAAATGGAAAATATTAGTAAATTTCAAAGTGAATTAAATACATTAAAAGATAATTTACTGTCTTTTACACAAGGATAGTATATTAGCCATCGACCTAATCAGCCTCAGACAATGGGAAGCCTCTTCCAGACCCCACAGCTAAACCCTAATGCAAACATCTTCAGTCCTGTCAGAAGTCACATTCCAGACATGAGTGTCAGCAATAGGGGTGATCTAGCACGAGGGACCACAGGAATTCGATGAGAAGGCACCGCGGGAAGCATATAGAGCACAATTTGAGTACCTGGCAGAAATTAACGGATGGACAGAGGAGCAGAAAGCAGTGTACCTGGCAATGATCCTGAAAGGGACAACCACTAGAAATACTTGGACAGTTGTCAGCAGACGACAGGCACAACTATAAAGCACTGGTAGCTGCTCTAGAACTCAGCTATGGAACTCAAAATCAGTCCGAAGTCTCCAGGACTAGGTTTAAAGCTAGAGTCCAGGATTTGGCACAGGATTTGGAAAGTATGGCACACAAGGCCTACGCAACTGTACCACCCGATGTCTTCAAGCTGTTGCTGAGGGATCAATTTGTAGATGCCTTGGACAGTTCACAACTGAAGATACAAGTAAAGCAAGCACACCCCTCTACTATGCAGGATGCAATGGCCAGAGCTCTCGAATTTGAATCCTACGTTAAGTCCAGCACAGAGGTACCAAGGTTGGTACAGTCAACAGGATTCAATGCCAGAAAAGGGCAGCTTTCAGAGAGGTTTATGGACTTTGCTGGCACTGTAACAAACCTGGGCACAAGAGAGCTCAATGCTGACAACTTCAACACAGGGAAGATTCCATGGCAGGAAAGGCTGCTACCCAGAAAGGTTGTTGGAA
>NW_013668717.1:33566-49409 GCF_000517525.1 Limulus polyphemus
AAGGTGCTGGATCACAAACGAGTACCAGATGCCCTACAGAAGCTCTGTGGTGTGACAGGACACTATGCAAGGTTGTAGGGACTGATGTGGGTAACTATTGAGCTCATGGGCATAAAGGACAGACATAAAGTATACTTGGCTGACAATGAAGACACATGCATCCTAGAGCTGGACTACTTACTACCGAGGAAGTGTGTGGTTAATTTAGATAAAATGATGTTTAGGAACAACACAGGCCAAATTCCGGTAAGTGTTAAAGGAGAGGTTTAGCTAACCAGGTGTCATCAAGGTGAAATCAAAGTGACTGAAGGAGTTGATAATGGTGAAGTGGAACCAGGTATAGATATTAAAGCAGAGCAGGAGAAAGACCAATATTTGAAGCCAATAATTGATTTTCTAAAAGCAAGTGTTTTGTGCCCTGCTTGGGAGAAGGTGTCTAGTCTAAGCCCTGTGACAAAGAACTATTGGGCACAATGGGACCAGTTCAAGCTTGAAGATGGTATTCTTCTCCAGAGTAAAGTGTGTGAATCGCTGTGATTTATAGCGTGTGTTGTAAGGTTGTTAAGTTTAAAGTGACTGTGGAAATTGAGTGTATTACAAAGTTGTATCGAGAAAGAATAAACTAGTTTTAATTAAGAAAGGACTTGTATCGCTGAAGTTTCTCGGAGAGAATTTCTACGGGAAATGAACAAACAAGCAGATACGCAACAAAACATCTACATGTAATTCTCTAGACGTCGTTGGAGTTATGTGCACAAGCACCTCACAGCCAATCCTTGAACATACTGAATTACTGTTGTATCTAGAAGTAGTCAAAAGTTATAAACGTGGAAGCTACCTTGACTTCATTCAGACAAGATGAATAATGATTTATTTTTCGCATTTATGACTGTGTCAAGCCTAATTACGATAACTACGAGTTTGTTTTTGCTGTATTAATTAGCCTTGCTGCTAAATCTGACATGCGAATAATAAAAATTAGATTTACTCTAAGAATACACGATGAAGAATGTAATAGAAGATAACTCTCTTTGTTTAAAAATATATGTAGACATTACAACCAAAATTATGTTACTGTTAAGCGAAAACTTCACTCTTACATGTTTTACATCCTGGTAGTAGTAGGAATAAATCTTGAAGTGGAAGTATGTCATAACGACGTGTTTACTAATTATTGTTAGCACTAACATGGTATTATTTATCACCATGAATTAATTACAATTCATATAGAAACCATATATTTGTTATTGTATAATTACATTGTTTTAATGAGTGTTCTACGAATATATGCATCATATATTTTTGATATGTTTAAACTTAATGTCTAGTATAACTATTGATGTAAGATTCACATAGTAACAGTTAATCAAAAGAATCATTCATAAAAACAAACGTGTTCGGAATTTCTGTTCAATTTTTAAGGATGTTCACCACTTCGAAAAAGTCGAAAGCCAAGTGAAAGAAATACGTCTTAAAAATACTTTTAAAATATGACGTACATAGTAGCTTAGGAGTATACATAGAAAAAGTATGATCACCAAAAATATGAGAAAGAAAGAGAAACAGTACCAGTATTAATACTTGCAGTATTTTTCATGCCCTTTCTTGAACTTTCGTTATTCTTTCTTTTTCATGCATAGCGTTTAAGCTATACTTTCATTTTAAGCATTATGTGTTAGATCTATAAATCCTGTTCTATTTGAAAAACTGTATGCAGTCAGACAAACAAACTCATGTAGGCGTAAGTTTATTTAACTCTCTCACTATGGGTATCTTTTTATGCGCATCTCATTTTGATTTTATTCCTTTAAGTCGCACACTCAGTCCTTTTTGGACACACTTTTTTTCACACTTGAGGTGTATTTGATTAGAGTTGATTTTAAATGTGATTATTTAAGTATTGCAAATTCGTAATCCTTTCTTTTGCCATCAGTGTACATTTTATACATCCCTTCATCAGTGCTTACGCTGTTTTGTTGGTTTATTTATTCAGCTAGAATTAATTGTCATTATTATTTATTTTTACTTATCATTCAGAATAACTGGCAAACCAGAAAGCCAATCTTATCGTTCCCAGAGAGGGTCAAGTAACCCCAACGTCAATATAAAAAGACAACATTAGTAATCATAATAACTTATGAGAGAACTATATGTCAACCACACTACATCTACTATATCCAGTGCCGACGAGACCATTCGTTCAATACCAAGACTCATCAGGCCAGCTAGGATGCTACAGACACAGTGGCAGTTGAGACACTACTTATATTATATAACTGCGAGAGACACTGGCTATGAACAATGCGCCGTAATTCACAAATAGATGTGAAAAGACTGTGCAAGTTCATACCACACTGTAGCACTGACAAAGCATGCTTACGCAATAATGCTCCAATAGTTATAATGGAAGACGTTTTATCCTGGAAATTAACTATTCCAGGTAACAAAATGCTCGTCGCGGAACGACTAGAATTGAGGAATATGGATGAAGAGTTCATTCCTTTCCCGTCTGCTTCTTAACCTACCCTTTTGTGACTTTCATTTACCTTCTGTTTTTTACGGCCCTTTTTACGTTAGCCTAGGTGGACAACATTTGCTAGCAACTGATGTTGTTTGGACAGCTGTACACTGTTAGGCTTGTCACATGAAATCTACATCTTATTGAAGTGAAATAATGAAGTTCGTTGAACAATGAAGTAATGGAGGACTATATGTTGAGAAAAGGTCTCTTTGACGAGCTAGATACTCCGCACCATTAGTTGGTAATAGTCTAATATGTTTGGAAAGAAAATCATTATTTTTCTCGATTATTTCAATTAAATAAATACTACTGAGAGCAATATTCTTAATGACTTACAACTAAGATATGACCATTAAATATTTCCTCAAAATAGATGTCCATTTATTACATGCTGCCATGAAGTAAATGTTTCATTCCGATAGAAAATGATAAATTGATCCCTCTCCTCCAGTAGCAAAGAGGTATGTTCGCAGACTTACAACTCTAGAAACCGAATTTCGATACCTGTGATGGGCAGAGCAGAGATAGCCCATTGTGCACTTTGTGCTTAACTACAAACAAACTCTATCTTGGTAAACTCTTTTCTTCTGTTATTCTGAAAGCTCAAACTGTTTTGGTCTTTGATTAGAACAGCCAACATATAATAAAATAAAATACTGATAGAAATCAGTAAATATTCATACTTGAAACTTTCATTAGATCATACTGCCACTGTTTCTATATTCCTCCTATGGTCAAAGTGTTTTCTTAATATGCTCGTGTCGTAGCGGAGATTGGGACTAGTTGTTACATTTTCTTTTTTTTTTAATTGTTTCCTTAAATTAAAACCTGAAAACCAATTATTTTTTGCTACTAATATAGAATAGTGTCCATATTTATAAATACAAAATAGGAAATTGTTGGATTTTCCATATTTTCTAATATTCAGCTTGAATGCGAAAAAAAATATACCATGTTAACGGATGTATGTTGTGAGACCTGGTGGTGTACATTATTACATCCAAAAGAATTATTTGGAACAAACAACTAAATTACCAAGACGTATAGGTGGATATTGGATTAGTGAATGAAACTTCCTAGAGAAAAAAATGTCCAATTCAAACAGATGTGACTATTATGAATATATATATATATATATAATATATATAAAAATTATATAAAAAAATGTCCAATTCAAACAGATGTGACTATTATGAATATATATATATATATATAATAGTACATGAATTTCAGTCCTTACAGAAATAACACACATAAGACATATTTCCTTTAGTTCATCCAAGATGGGATCACTTTCACACAATACATACAATACATCCACGTTTTTCCAGGAGCAGAATTGGTGTAACTTCTTTTTCTTCATAGCTTTCTTCTGAACAGTTTTCTCGGCCAATTTCCGTTGCTTTTCACGTGTTTCGATTAATATAGCAGTGTGGCATTTCTTTCTGTTATCTTAGGACTTTTTTTCAAAACTAGTTTTTCTAAGACATCTCAGTATTTCTGAAGACTTTACCAGTTCTATATTGTTACAAATAGCTCCACACCTTTTAACCATGAACACTAGAAAACAGATCAGTCAACATAGGTACATTTCACATGGTAAATGGCATGTATCCGTATTCTATAAGGCCCCATACGTTCTTCCAGTGATTTAGTTAACAACGTAACATTAAACAGTTTCTGTGCACACAAAAAGTTACCCAGATGGTCAAAATATCTATTTTTTATTTTTCTTACTTTTGAAAAGCCTCGAGTCTTTACTTCATAATAAGTGAGAGTTAGAAGACCTGATCACGTGTTAGCATAAACAATTCCATCAGTACGGGACGTTTGGACCTATGAACGCTGTAACAACTACAGGGGCACTCAGGAGAGTGTATACCTCCGACATGCAGCGTTAATCATATTCTAGCCCCAAAAAATACAAAGATCTGTCCTCATGTCCGTCAACGAACACGGACCACTTCTGACTGAGTTATAGAGAAAAATGGTAGAAAAATCGGTCCCCATGCTAACAGATAGTGTTTTATGGATTTTAGTGACCTTGATCATCCAAACTCTAATCACCTCTAAGTTGGGTCATAATGTAAATGTATTACAACTTTCTTACAAATCCATTCAGCCGTTTTCAGTAAATCATGTTGACAAACACACACAGGGGTGAAAACATAACCTTCATCCACCCTCGGTAACAGAGGTAATTAGTCCTGATCTTGCCCCAATGCCTAAAAGATCCTGTCAAATTTAACATTTCTGTCTCACTTATTTCATCTGTATGGCTCAGCTTCAATCCCAATCATTTTTATGTTTTTATATTCCACTATAATAGAGTGTGCGGTTAAATAGGCTGTTTGGTAAGTGCTATGAAACCAACTTCCAGATGGCGCGGATCAAATCTGATTACGCTTGTAATGAGTTGTACGTCTCAGCGTTATAAGATCTTCTTGTCATATAGGAACAGGTTCTCAGAATGTTGACTTTTCTCTTACATCTTGTGCACAGTGCCGTGAAGTTTTCTCTCAGTGCCCAGGCTGGTTACAAACCATAATATGTAAGAATGGTGTCCCATTCTTTCAAGAGTTAATGAAACTAACAGCAGTCTAAATCTGTAAAAAAAAATAAATAATAATACTGATTGTTTATCTATTATTGGCTGGTAGTTCCTGTTTCACCCTGTACTTAAGCTTTTAAAAGGAACACCAAATGTCTGTAAGAAAGCTAACTTAAAGGGATAATGATAACATTGTTTACACACGAATTATGCTTTTTTTTCTAATTACTACCAGTTAATAATACTTATAAAAGCCGATACTCAGTTTGAAACTATTTCACTTCAGTGAAATTGGTTGACATCATTGTTTTGGTTTTTGAGTTATCGCGTAATAATAAAGAAGAAGAAGTAATTCAAACTTTTATTGCTATGAAACCAACTTCCAGATGGCGCGGATCAAATCTGATTACGCTTGTAATGAGTTGTACGTCTCAGCGTTATAAGATCTTCTTGTCATATGGGAACAGGATTCTCAGAATGTTAACTTTTCTCTTACATCTTGTGCACAGTGCCGTGAAGTTTTCTCTCAGTGCCCAGGCTGGTTACAAACCATAATATGTAAGAAACTGTATAGTATTGTAAAGTTTTGATGACCTATTGAGATTATATCTAAAATATCATTTCAATGAACAATCCGAGCCATTCCTACATAGGCAGTGCTACTGCCTGTCTAATAAAGTAAGCTGCAGTAAATGGATACTTCAATAGAAATGCACGTGAAATATACGTGAAATATGCGGAATATTTTTTCTGTAGTTAAGCAAACTCTTTAATCAGATAATATCATGGTTTATAGCTGAAGATCTTACAGTTTAATCAGTTTCCAAAGTGACTGTCATCACAGAAGAGCGTATTTACCAAACTGATCTTGTTACCAGGCAACATACTAAACATTTCTATTAACATGTCTTGAGTTGTATTGAGTTGTATTTCTTCAACTGTCAACCACTCTTTTAACCCAAAACCATAATGAACATTTAATTTAAATTACACATTTTTTTACCCCAGTCAAATAATATTGTAAAACACCGATACATACAATTGGTCTTGACGACAAACAACTGACTGTAATCTATCCTCAGGTCGTTAGTTATAAAAAAATATATATATATTTGTTTATCAAACAATGCATATTCACGACGACAATGCTTAGGCAACTTTTATAACTAGTTCATTTTTCTGTTTATTCTTCTCAGTTTTAACAGAGTCAATAAAATGACAGTATCTTTACTATAGATCAATTTTCCACAGTGTTAAATATAATTTAATGTGTAGAATTAACATCTTTTAAAGAGATGTCCAAAAAATTTAATGCTAGAACGCTTATGATCATTCAAAAGTTTATTATTCTGTGAGTAGCAAGTATCCCACTTTAGAGGCACCGCAGGAGGGCGCAACGTGTGTGTGTATCGTCATAGGAGATGACGAATTCATAGTTCCAAGTTCTGTCATAGTGTTAAAATTATAGTTCGATACCAGACAGACGACCATAATGGATAATTACGTAATAGTATCAGGAAGTAGAGGATGACTTATATGTGTTTCAACATGTATCTTACTATAAAGGAACTTATGATGTATCTAACTATCTATATGTACAAAACTCCAATAGCACCCGTTAGATGGTAGAAAACACCCAGTAATCTTATCGTTATACATTCAAATTTGCGTTTTTTATGTTCTATTATTAATTTCCACCAGGAGGACGGACAATACAGCTAGTATAATCACTAATTGATTAAATTGCTTAAAATATTTAAACACTATATAAGTTATATAACACATATTTTCACACGCGAGTATACCAAGATTTGCTTCCAATTTCGTCTGCTAGCACACCCATTTCACCATAAATCTCTAGTTTACGAAATCGCGTTATACCAGCAGCTGCTAATGTAGAACTACATACACTAAATGTATGTTATCTGGTAGTTATGGTGATAAACATAAGTTTCTAGTCTGCTAGTTATACCAGCAGCTGCTAATGTAGAACTACATACACTAAATGTATGTTATCTGGTAGGTATGGTGATAAACATAAGTCTCTAGTCTGCTAGTTATACCAGCAGCTGCTAATGTAGAACTACATACACTAAATGTATGTTATCTGGTAAGTATGGTGATAAACATAAGTCTCTAGTTTGCTAGTTATACCAGCAGCTGCTAATGTAGAACTACATACAGTAAATGTATGTTATCTGGTAGTTATGGTGATAAACATAAGTCTCTAGTCTGCTAGTTATACCAGCAGCTGCTAATGGAGAACTACATACACTAAATGTATGTTATCTGGTAGGTATGGTGAGGAATATATTCCTTGTAGTTTAGAGCATATCTCACTGAGAATAACAACTTTAAAATATTGTATATTGAAAAAAATAAACAAATAAATAGAGTACCTGCGCCGGCTCTCCGAGAATATCAATGTCTTCATCTTCATTTTCATTATCACCCAAACTTAACTGGCTTTCCATGTGTAAACTACTACCTGGCTCGTTACTAATTTCAATTGTCTTCTCAGAAACTGCACTAGCATCATATTGTATTTGACGTTTTTGACCTGCAACTGGGTTGGAGCTTTGCGGCTCTGCAGTCCATTTCTTTTCAATAAATTTTCGAGTATCCATCACAAATTTACAATATGTTGTTTAAGATTATTTTATTTATTTGCACCTATAAACGACAAATGTGTACTGCAACTTTTTCTGTCAACTGTCAATATCGATTTTTTTATTTTATATTTATAGTCGCTTTACTCACATGCACTGGCATATAACTACATAAAAGTCGTTTCTTACTATATTTAAAAGACCCAGCGAAACCAAAAGTCTGAGATTCACTGAGAATGAAACTGGAATTCTGTGTATGTGACTGAGACAATGTTTAGTTGCAGACTTTATCTAGAAGTTAGAACTGTATATGACATCAGCTAGTTTGGCAATCTCAAAGTAGAAAAGTTTGAATTACGTGTACGTTACATATTACGTGTTTACATCATCCGCTACTGCTATTTATAATACCACTTGGATTCACTTCAGAGTAAATTCAGTGAAATGATTATCTATTAATCTGATGCATATTACTTTAGTAAATGGGCTCTACATATTTACTTCTTCAGTATTTTTTCAATTTTTTACTGGGAGGGTTGTTTGGTGTTTTATGGCGCAAAGCAACGAGGCTATGTGAGCCAAAAAACCGGTAAGAACAGTAAAAAAAAAACACTATAATAAAAATGTAAAAACACAGCAAGTTAAAACCAAAATATGTCCAAAATTCGGACAAAAGATTTATATACAATTAAAAAGGCCAATTGTTCTTAAAAAATAAAAATACAATCAAGTCGGACAGTGTCACCATCGCCATTGACACTGTCCAACGTTAGGGGTAAACTCTTACAAAACACGTGTCTAAAATGGTGCCTCTATTGACGGTCGTAACGACGGCACGACAGTAAAATGTGGGCTACTGTGACTTGAGTGTCACAAAGGCTACACATTGATGTGTCAATACCAGATAAAACGATGAGTTAAAAACTGTGACCAATGGTAGCCTTGCCAGGACAACTTCCTCCTTCCAATCCTTACGGAATCAAGACGGCCAAAGAGCAACAGAAGGTTTGATCTGAAAAAGCTTGTTATGACGTTGCTCACCCCAAGTCAACTGCCAACTGGCACGTAGCCGCGCCTTGAAGACAGGATCATAGTCTATGTACCGGACAGGCACGGCCGTGACGGCGCCATAGCAGATGAACTTAGCTGGAGTGTCAGCGAGCTCGTTTCCGTGAATACCAAAGTGGCTAGGTATCCAGAAAAACTGGATGGAAACAGAAGATAGAGAGAAATGGGCCAGTCGTTGTTGAATATCGACGAGAACAGGGTGAGAATTAACATTAAGCGATTCCAGGGCCAGTAGAGAGCTAAGAGAATCAGTGCAAATAGTCCAATCACTGTACTGCATACCTTTTATGTGATACAGGGCAAAAGAAATTGCATACAACTCAGCAGTGAACACAGAAACTGTAGAGAGCAGTAAACACAGAAACTGTAGAGGGGGATCCTGTGAGCAGCTATCAAGCCACGGCAAACCACGACAGAGCCTACAGAGTCAACCAATTTCGAACCATCCGTGTAAGTAGGAAGAGAAGAATGGCTCGAAAGATGTTCAGCAAAAAGAAGAAAGTACTTCAATCGGGAGTATCCACCTTCCTCAGATGACTCAAGGAAAGGTCACAGGAAGGGATGGTAATAAACCATGGCAGAATGGGCTGATCATTGGGGACAGCAATGTCATCCAATGCCAGACCCAATTGAGCCAGTTGTGCCCAGATACAAAGGCCAAAGGGAGGAATTGCAGAGTGTCAGTTCTGAAAGAGCATGGTCCACCATGGAAGAAAGAAAAATTCCAGGTGGGATGCCACGGTAAGGATCGAAGCCTGGTAGCATATTGTAAAGAAAGTTGCAAACGACAGGGGTAAAGAGGAGGTTCGTGGAACTCAGTGTACAAACTCTGGACTGGAGGCAGGACTCCACCATGGACGAGGATATCGTGGAAAACGTGTCGAGGTCTTAGGAATAAAATGAGCAGCTGCCTGGACGATACCATCAGTCACTGCAACCACACAGTCGTTTATTGATGGAAGACAGACAAAGGTAGGATCAAGTTTGGAGAGAGAGGTGAAAGATTGCAGTCAACCTGGTCCAACTTCCACCATGGCACTCGGGCGCCATCGACCATGGATAACCTCCCTCATAATAATAGGAAAATTATCACTGCCCCGTGGGTCACTGTCGACCATACAAGAAAAGTGAGTGAAAAGTGAAGAGGAGTAGATCAAGAGATCAATGACAGTAAAAGACCGACCAGGTGCATGGAAATAAGTATATGTTCCAGTACTGAAGAGAGAAAGGATGTGATCCGAGAGCATACACTCTATAGAACGACCCCTCCCATTAATATCAGCACCATCCAAGAGGGGGTTGTGTCCATTGAAGTCTCCCAGAAGTAAAAAGGGAGATGACAACTGTTCAACGAGAGCATCAAGGTCTGATGTCTTTGAATGACCAAACTGCTGGTACTTGAAACATCAGAGTGGGTTGGGAATATAGGGCCGAACCTTACAATTCAAATAACTGGCCTTAACAGTGGCAAGTGGACGTGGCAATGAAAACGTCAAAATCAGAACAAAGGTTGGCACCATAATACCATCTTGACGAGTGGAGATCCGTCAAACTGTTGAAACTCCTTGGCTGGAACTCACGAGGAATTCAAAGAAGCATGGGAAGTAAACTCAATGGTTATATCCCCAACGGCCTTTGAATTCAAGAGGAGTTCACTGTGCTTTGCTGTGGATATTTCAACCAAGACGTCTCCAGAACAGAGCTTCTTAACTGACTTTGGAGAGCCAGCAAGCCCCTTTAATCCTTTTTACATAAAAAAGGGAGGCATTTGCCCTAAAGATTTATCAGACAGTGAATGCAAGATTGGAAAGCGAGGTACAGGTCCACATTGTGATGGAAGCTGCTATTCAGAGTCATCTAGGCGTGGTCGTTTACCAATTAGCAGAGTTTTCACAATTTTTTATTTGGATTTGAGGTATCCATAATAAAATGGAAACATTCCGCGCCCACTGATCCCACTCGCCATGGAGTCCTACAAGGAGACGAACTACAATGTCGAACAAGGACACAGCAGAAATGCCAGAGTTTCCTGAGCACTATACCCAAACACCAGCATCAGACACAATGTTCACAACACCCATTGAGAATGCCCAACACTGGTACTCAGTTGACCCTAGCCTGATGGGACCAGCTGATTGACCCTGGGGGTCCACACCAAGGCCACCCGTCTACAGGAATTCAAGGCCGAAGTGGTGTGTTGCAGTGCCCCTGACACCACTCAACCACCAGGATCCTCTCCTTCACGGGTTGCCACGCACGGCAAACACGTGGGTGGGTGTTTAGATCCCAGAGAAGGTAACTGAAAATACAGAACCTTCCCTGGGAGGTCCTCTCACCACGTACAGGAATCCACCTCGAGGAGTACTGGAAGGAGGAAAGTGGGGGCAGAGCCCACTCTTGGGGTCTACATGGAAAACAGGTCTCCTGTTCTTATATTATGTATATATACAATCAGGGGTTCGATACAGTGTTTGTTTATTTGTTTTGAATTTCTCGCAAAGCTATACGAGAGTTAACTGCGCTAGCCATTCCTAATTTAGCAGTTTAAGACTAGAGGGAAGGCAGCTAGTCATCACCACCCACCGCCAACTCTTTGGCTACTCTTTTACCAACGAATAGAGGGATTGACCATCACATTATAACGCCCTCACGGCTGAAAGGGCGAGCATGGTTGGTGGGACGGGGATTCGAACCCGCGACCCTCAGTCAAACGTCCTAACCATCTGTCCATGCCGGGCCCTACCACGACGAATAAATAGTTAATAACTAAAATATAACTATGTCAATTAAATCCTGTTCTACTTATACATATTAACAAGTACAAGCTCAGTTATTTTAGTAATGTTTAGTAGCTAAACATTTGACCAAATAATATAAATATGAATAAACAGTGAATCACCTCACTAATAATTGGAAACTAAACATATTTTATTGAATATCTGTTTAAGTCCATCAACGGAAGCATTTCGTAACTGTTCAGATTTTATACATAAATTGAGACCAAAATCTTGATTTTGTTATTCATTTTTGTAGCCAAAATACCTGATTCATAAACCCGAAATTAGTAACGAAATACTTAATAATTTTACGTAATGCAATACCTGGTTCATCCACTAGCATTTAATGATGTTAAGTCTGTTAGATATAAACGACTGTTTACTTTAAGTTTAATACGAGAGTATTACTTATAGATTATATTGTGTGAGCGCTAAAGTAAGTTTTTTTCGAAGCAATTGTTATGGCAAGTTTGCTTACGTAATTGTTTAAAGAGTAGCAATTAATAAGTAAATATTTTAACACTTCCTATCAGTACGTAACTAAAAATATGGCCCTTACTGTAGTGATACTGACTAAACACTGGACAACATTACTGTAATAATATACACTAAACACCGGAAGACTTTTTTATGACAATAGAGACTAAACACTGGACAACATTACTGTAATAATATACACTAAACACCGGAAGACTTTTTTATGACAATAGAGACTAAACACTGGACAACATTACTGTAATAATATACACTAAACACCGGAAGACTTTTTTATGACAATAGAGACTAAACACTGGACAACTTTACTGTAATAATATACACTAAACACCGGAAGACTTTTTTATGACAATAGAGACTAAACACTGGACAACTTTACTGTAATAATATACACTAAACACTGGAAGAGTTTTTTATGACAATAGAGACTAAACACTGGACAACTTTACTGTAATAATATACACTAAACACTGGAAGAGTTTTTTTGTGACAATAGAGACTAAACACTGGACAATTTTATTGTAATAATACACACTAAACACTGGAAGAGTTTTTTTGTGACAATAGAGACTAAACACTGGACAATTTTATTGTACTAATATACACTAAACACTGGACAATTTTATTGTAATAATACACACTAAACACTGGACAACTTTACTGTAATAATATACACTAAACACTGAAGAATTTTATTGTGATAATATACACTAAACACTAGACAATTTTATTGTACTAATATACACTAAACATTGGACAATTTTATTGTGATAATATACACTAAACACTGGACAACTTTACTGTAATAATATACACTAAACACTAGATAATTTTATTGTGATAATCTACACTAAACACTGGACAATTTTATTGTACTAATATACACTATGCATTGGACAACTTTACTGTAATAATATACACTAAACACTGGAGAATTTTATTGTGATAATATACACTAAACACTGGACAACTTTACTGTAATAATATACACTAAACACTAGAGAATTTTATTGTGATAATATACTCTAAACACTGGACAATTTTATTGTACTAATATACACTAAACATTGGACAACTTTCCTGTAATAATATACACTAATCACCGGAAGACTTTTTTGTGACAACAGAGACTAAACACTGGACAACTTTACTGTACTAAAACACACTTAAACACTGGACAACTCCACTCTATTAATAGAGGCTAAACACTTGACACCATTTTATTTAATAAAGGCTAAACATTGGGCAACTTCATTGTAATAATATACACTAAACACTAGACAACGTATTTGTTATAACGGAAACTAAACACTGGACAGCTTATTTGTTATAACGGAAACTAAACACTGGATAACTTCAATAATATTTGTAACTAACTATCTGATTTAGCCAATATCAGTTAATGACTAATTACACGATCACCTCATTACTATGGTCTAACTACCTGGTCAGTTCGAAACGCTCAATCATGCTAATAATAGTTCGTAAATAAACATTTTTTCAGTAGCTATAAACGCTTAAACTCTTCATCAGTTTCGACTCAGTTATTGTTTGCACCTGCAACATTTGACAACATTACACAGCTAAATATATTGACCAATCATTGGCAGTTAATGAAATACAGACATTTCAGTAATAATTTTTAAGCGAATATCATTTATTAGTATACGGTAACTAAACATTCGATCCATCAAGAAAGTGGTTTATTGTTATAAAACTGATCAGATCACTTAGTAACATGTTACATATGTAGTAGTTTTATTTACCAAATATAAAGCCAATAGGTAGCTAGGATCTGCAAAGAACAGGAGCATAATTGATTTAGTTGTTAAAAACGAAATGAAAGGATCAATGACGAACAGAATACACGAAACTAAATATGCAACAGAAAAACACATGCGTTTACCACATAAGATAGAAGTTAAGAACGATAAAATAACACAATATAACTAAACAGTAAACTCAAAATAAACGTTTCATAGTTGAAATTGAACTAAACGCGAGACTGGAAGTTAAAAATAACTTGGAAATGGACTCTCGCAATTTGACTTAGACAAGAATAAAACAAACAAGGACTTTGCTTATTGATGTTCAAAACAAAACTTACTACAACTTGCACAAACACAAAGCAGCAAAGCTATAGGCTCGTAGCTTGACCAATCAACTCTAGTAACCTAGCTATAACACTGTCTTTACACCCGCATGGGAGGATTTGCACGAGGAGTGAATATCAAACAAAAATGTAATATTGATATAGTACTTTGCTTAGCATCAGACATAAACTTGATAGCCCTAGAAAACCTTTACACACATCTATAACATCTCTATTTCCACAACACACATAGGAACGAGCAGAAAAATGCGACAAATTGCACGCACATACCGATGATGTAGTGAAGTATAACACAAGTAAACGTGTCAGCAATTGGTCAATTCAAAGCACGTTATGATTATTTTATACATTGGAGAACTTAAGTCATATTTGGAAACAAATATTTTGTTCATACTAAAGCATTTATTAATTACTTACATATTTACTTCAATAATATTTCGTAATGAAATAAGTGGTCAATACAAAAACAATTAGTAATTAAAGACTTCGTCACTTCAAAATGATTCTTAACAGATCCTCTAGCCTATCCAGTAACTGTTATCGAAAAATACTTGATAAAATCACTTGCTTTCTTAGATTGATATTTGATTGACTAGTTGTTAATGTCTTACATAATCGAATACATCAACTTATTTGTTTGTTTTTGAATTTCGCGCCAAGTTACTCGAGAGTAACAGTAATTTAACAGTTTCTCCTTTACCAACGAATAGTGGGATTGACTGTCACATTATAACGCCCCAAGGTTGACAGGGCGAGTATGTTCGGTAACGAGGATTCGAACCCACGACCTGCAAATTGCGATTTGAGCGCTCTAACTTTAAGTAATGTGTTGCTAAACATCGGATTAGTCCAGAAGCTATTAATATGTACACACTCCAATACCTTAGAATTAATTTTTATTACTAAAAACATCAGGTCCATTCGATAACTGTCAATGTCTGCACAGACGAATCCTTTAGAAGGTTATTTGTTACTAAACATCAGGTCCGTCCAGAAGCTATCAATGTCTACACAGTCGAATCCTTTAGAAGGTTATTTGTTATTATATCGCACTTACTACTCGAGTCCTAACTGCATTAGCCGTATTTAAAGCCATATCTACACAGTTGGATTCTTCAGATGTAATTTGTTACAATTTATTTCTTCCTCTTTGTACTGCAGTGTTATTTCCAAAAATGTTCTGTTTTTATTTTGAATTTTAGTTTAAAGGATGGGCGGTATAAATGGAAAACAGGTCCCTTGTTCTTAAATTATATCTATATACCATCAGGGGTTCGATAGAATGTTTGTTTGTTTGTTTTGAATTTCGAGCAAAGCTACACTAGCCGTCCCTAATTTAGCAATGTAATACTAGAGGGAAGACAGCTAATCATCACCAACTCTTGGGCTACTATTTTACCAACGAATAGTGGGATTGACCGTCACATTATAACGCCACACGGCTGAAAGGGCAAGCTTGTTTGATGGGACGGGGAGTCGAACCCGCGATCCGCAGATTGCGAGTTAAGTGCCGTGACCACCTTGCCACCGATAGAGTGCAGATAACCCATTGAGGTGCTTTGTACTAAGAAAACTAGCATGTGAACACAAAGAAAATATTATAGAATGTACATAGTAAAGTTAACCAGTCTATCATTTTTGGCAAACCAATTTTTCTGCAATAACTCTGTCTTCTAGGCTGTACACTGAGTGGTCACAAGTAAATAGAC
>NW_013668717.1:50390-62988 GCF_000517525.1 Limulus polyphemus
CCACTTTATTCCTCGGGTTTCGTGAACAAGAACACAACGTTGTTCCAGGAAGATGGAGCACCGTATCACACTGCTAGAAACACCCAAAAGTGGCAGGAAGAAAATGGTATCCAGAAGTTGCTCTGGCCGAGCCAATCTCCTGACATGAACCCCATCGAAAACCTCTTGGTCATACTCGACCGGCAAGTCAAGAAACAACCAAAAAAACCAACTTCAAAGAGCGATCTACTCCAAGTTTTGAAGCAAGAGTGGGCGAAAATCCCACAATCTAAAATTGACGAGATGATTCTCACGATGCCCCAACGGATCAACGAACTCCACGAAGCGAAAGGAAGATCTACTAGATATTAATTAAATTATAAATATATCAATTCATGTGAATATGACTGAAAAATGTCATTTTTTCTGAAAAGGTGGTGTCTATTTACTTGTGACCACGCTGTGTACACTTGTACACTGCATTCTAGTTTAATATACTAAAAAACAATGGTGGCGCTAGCTGTAAAATAGAAGAGTCGAAAAAATGGCTGACATGATAATATTGATTTGTCGCTATTATGTGGTACCCACGATAGGCAGCAGGCTGATTAAGAACCCGAATCTGAAAAGTAAAAGAGAATTGGATCTGCATTATCTGTCTTAAAAGTGCAGTGTTTTACTTGTCATAAGAACCAAATCAGATATATATATATATTATAATTAGTAAAAGTACCTCACCTATTCACGCACACACACATATGATGAAGAGGAAAAATTAAAATGGTGTACACTAAAGATATACATGTATAGATGTACGAGTAGATTAGAAATATTGTGTTATGTAAGAAAAGTACATAATTATAAGTTTATTGCGTTAATTGTCACCCTAACGTGTAAAGAAATGTTTAATACGATTTTTGTTACTCAGGTTACCATCTAGCCAATCGACCCTTACTATAATTAATAACTCTGCTCTTGATTATTCAGAATTGAGTGTACAATGTAAATACTCTTAAAGTATACTATCAACAGCTAATTTAATTGAAAGCTGTTAAATAATACGTTTAGTTCTATTAAGTATTTTTTCAGTCAGTTCGTGTTCAATTTATTGTTTATCGGCTACGAAATCGCTTGCATATTAAGAGATGAAGAACTCCAGAAACGTTAGCAGATGGATGAAGCTCCAAAAACCTTGCGAAGTGAAAATCTTCCATAATAAAAGTTTCTTTTCGTTTTTCTGTTGTTTCTTCTTATTGTTAAGCACAAATCTACACAAAGAGCTATCTGTGCCTTGCCCACCACGGATATCGAAACCCGGTTTTCAGCGTTGTAAGCTTTCTGACTTATCGCTGAGAAACTGGGAGGACAATCATTTCCCATGCAATTATTTGTTTATAAAAAACTTATAACCAGGTGGGAATTATTATTGAACATTATTTTATGTGAATAAACTCGAGCAAGTATACTTCGTAGAATCTCCTAAAAGTGTTAGATTATTTTACACTTAAATTAAAAAGAAAACGTAATATATTAAACAAAGCATTTGATTATCCGTTGTTAAAGAGGTTTAAGTGATTTGTTTTCTTTCTTCTTTGCTTCTTCGGTATTACAAATTTTGTTCATTCTGGAAACTAGGCTGTCTCTGACGTCTGTCTTTACACTTGTGGGTGGTTTAATCTATATTCAAAATACCCATCCGTATCTGTGGATTTCGTGGAAAATCCTATAGTTATGTGTGTTGGTAACCATCACATCAAAGAATGGGAGTTTGTTATCTTTTCTGATTCCATTACGAAGTGTATTGCGAGAAGTTGTCAGTTTAAGTGCTTCGTTAATTTTTGAAATTTGTCTGCAGTGTGTGTGTCCATATTATAAATGTGCCCTCAATTTTTGTCAACAGCGCCAGCAATTTCCAACTACTCACATATATATCTTTAAAAAGAAATAAGTTATGCTTTTATTCTACCGTGGGGAATGACACACAACAACTCTGTGGCAATGGCCACAGCACTATACCCACAAAACAAAAGAAGTTAATCTCTCTCTGTCGACTTAAATCATTAAGTTGCAGGGTACCAGCTTTGAAACTTATTTAGATGTTTGCAGTTGTGATTGGATGCCGAGGGAGTCGGTGAACAAACAGTCAGAAAATTATTTTCAAATACTGTCCGTGTACCACGTGCCCAATATGTTGTACTTTGTATTCCACTCACAGAAAAACACAAAACAACTTATCTTCTTCAAGTGAATAAACATCACTGGAATCAATAAGTCACACTTCAACCTGCATCCCGATATCAGATGGAGGGAATATGGAACCAAAGAACCCGATCCATCCCCCATTTTCATACACCCTAATGGATCACAACGCCCACACACTCTTACTTGACGTATTCTGTGAAAAAAAATGGATTGACTGAAAGGAGTGACCTATACATTCACTTCAGTTCTTTCCATATTCAGAATAAATAAGATTTTCATATATGCACCACATTCCATTAAATGGGTTCAGGTGATAAAAATACTATGGAATATCTCTATTAAAGGAATATCTCAAGACTTCATCCATCAGGGTTAAGATGATAAAAGTGTAATAACTACTAACAATAATATAATGGTTTAAAAGACCATAGGCAGTCCTTCAAGCATTCTTATTCTGGAAAACAAAGAAAAAGATTGGCCAAAGAAGTTGTCAATCTATAACCATTAGTACACCGTCAATCTGATTATAAAGATTACCATAAGTTTGACATCAAACTCTGACGTTAAGAATGAAATGTTTTACAGTTTAATTTTCACATTGAGCACCTCGATGTTACCATTTGAAAGCTTTCATCAAATTCATACGCCTCTGTACACTTTATAGCTCATATTTCAGTTACTATAATAAAAATATTATTGGCAAACACTAGTTCTGATTCACAGAGGACATAAATCATAGCAGAGTATTTCATGGGACTTCCTAGCAGAGTTGACATTGCATAGCTGGTATTATCATGGTTTGCTACTGCCTTGTTTCTGGCTATGGATAGCATTTTTTGATTTTGTACTAAGATATTTTTTATCAGACTCTAAATATAAATTTCAGCTTATTTTTTGGTATTTAGTTGTACTCATGTATGCCAGGAAGTTATAAACATTTGGAATAAAGGTGGTTATAGAAGTGTCATACAGAGGATAATTTCAAGCAAAGCAAAACAAGTAAATACTTGTGTGCAAATAAAACAAAATCTTTATGCACACAACACAGAGTTTTTCTCAGTTCATTGTCAGACAGATAAGATGCAGATAAGAATGAAAATATTGAATATATCACACTTTGAAGTCAAACAGAGTTGCAGTGTGGTATCCAACAATACTAAATTAACTACATCAAAAATATCACTTCTATTATACATATTCAATGGAAATATAGCCTCACCTCATACTAACTTGTACAAGTTTATGTACCACCTCTTGAAATATGTAAGGCCTCAACTTATGCAGACGCCCGGCATGGCCAGGTGGTTAGGGCACTCGACTCGCAATCTGCGGGTTCGAATCCCCGTCCCACCAAACATGCTCGCCCTTTCAGCCGTGGGGGTGTTATAATGTGACGGTCAATCCCACTATTCGTTGGTAAAAGAGTAGCCCAGGAATTGGTGGTGGGTTGTGATGATTAGCTGTCTTCCCTCTAGTCTTACACTGCTAAATTAGGGACGGCTAGCGCAGATAGCCCTCGTGTAGCTTTGCGCAAAATTAAAAAAAACAAACAAACATCTTATGCAGGCAGGACACGGAAATAAAATCAAGAACAATCGTTATGATATCAATATTTCATCTAATCTAGAAGATAGGTGGAATTCTACAATTATTTTTACATCTGTTTACAAGGGTGATACCAACTACATGCAGAGCACACATTTTCTTTATTTCACAGCCTTCCGAGGTTCAAACTTAAAATATGTGTTCAGAATAAGCTAAGCATAGCTTTATGAAATTCCAAATTATTGAAGTGTTTGTTTGTTTGTTTGAAGTTAAGCACAAAGCAACACAATGAGCTATCTGTGCTCTGCCCACTACGGGTATCGAAACCAGGATTCTAGGGTTGTAAGTCCGCAGACATATTGGGAGTACAACTTAACAGAGATGATAAAAATCTAATTTATTGCTATTTAATATAATCATACACAAAACTAAAACATGCTGACATACAATTAGATTAACATTAACATTGCATAAGTAAATAAAACAAAGAAATATTTAACCCTTGATTTCTGTTATTATGTTAGCACTTGTTTCAACAGCCAACTCTTGGCTACTCTTTTAACCATCACATTATAATGACCCCATTGCTAAAAGGACGAGTATGATTCCAATAGTATTGCTTCGTTTTTGACAAGAAAAAAGTGATAGCCAAGGTGATTCACATAAGGGGAGAACCAACAAATCTGCTGGTTCTTCATATGGTCACTATTTCTTCTGAGCAGAACATACTATACAATATCGACATAATTGCTCAACAACTTTATGTAAATGAGCAAAAAACCCACTTTTGCACATTCACAACAACACATGAGTCTTCCTCTTTTCCTCCAGTTCTTGAATTATACAAAGTCCAATGTATATTCTGCATTAGTGCTCTGAGAATCACTAGCTGCATCACAGGTTCGTTAGCACATCTTCATGGTTTATGAAGACAGTACAACACATTACCCTGCATCCCAAATTGCTCATACATTTGTCAGATACTATGAGTATCAGTACCACAATAACCAGCTTGTAGTGGTCACACTTGGCCTTGTCACATTGCAGGTAGCACCCAATTGTTGCCTTAGTCCTTCAATTATTCTTTCTAAAGTTCCTGACTCATCATTTGTGGTGTCTTTGCACAAGCAGAATTGTCATAACTTTCATGGTTAATTCAGGATTTGAACGTTCAATGTATGGGCATGACCACACTGGCTGGTGAGATAATAGATAACATGCCAGAGTTTCTGGGCTGTTGTCCCAGGTGGTATTGTGCAATGAAGCTGTAGTCTTAGAGCATCACATTACAATGCTCAGTCATAAATTCCTGATTTTTGAAATTCACCAACTATTTTCATGATGTATGATCACATCTTATGGTGAACCTTCTATCATATAAGTAGTGGTGATAATGTAGAGTTAGTATTTATGATAAAAGAAGCCTTGAGAAAAGTAAGCTAACACTGATGTTTTGACTAAGGTGTGCTTCACATATCAGTATCCAAATGAAGCACATATCAGTCTTATTCAATGAAACTGATCACAAACATTCAATGATATGAATACAACAAAAATCTAAAAGATTGCAGGCTTCTCGCTTGATTTGAGGCTGGGCTAAATTATTGAATAATATTATCTTCACGACATCAATGAACATTCCACCCCTGCATACTATGTGATTGAGAAATTCCATTTCCATGCATATTAATACATACATTCCTGATTTTAATTTTAAGCATGCACCTCGATCCACTGGATTATCTTTCTCAGTTGCAACCTGAAACATGCAGCTAAAGATACATATGTCATTCATATAGATGAGCCATTTTTCATTGTAGTCTTCTGAGTTTAAGCTCCATCAGCTTCCAGAAAATGGTTAGATAATGCATTCTTCACACAGTCCTTCCCAAGTGCTGAAAGCAGTCTTGGGTCTAATTCATCGTTTAGTTCTATTTACTAATAGCCAGAAGCAAGATTTAAGGTATAGAATCAATGACTACCTTCCCAGGTCTCCACACAAACAACTGTGTCAAGTACCAATGATGTGTTGCTGAATTCACAAGCATAAAGTATACAGAAAACCTTAGTGTTTTTTCTTCTTCCTGAAAGTCAACACTGACGACGGCCAAGTATTCTCTAACGGTTTTATTATCCCTTTCACATCTACTGGATTTCAGCAATGGCAGAAAGCCACCATTAGAGATGACCAAGCATTTTTGTAAGGGTTATATCATCCCTGTAACACCTGCTTGATTTCAGCAATAGCAATATCCATTCTTGGTGCTCCAAAAAGTTATCACAGCAAGTATTTTATTAAATGCATCACTTGTTGTCTGGTCCATATGGCCATCTGGTCCAATAAAAACATAAATAATTTATTGAGCAACTCACTGAGTTCATGTCTTCTTAACCCCTCCCTCAAACTAGAGAGTGTAGATGTACAGGAAGCTATGCATCTTTCCTGTGATGTTGTACACTGTACGTAACACTAGCTACTTATCTTTCCATTGCTATGATGAAGTTTATAATAGCTACAAGGTGAATAACCAAATTTCAATAGTGTGACAAACACTTGTATAACATAAGCACGTAGACAGGTAACTTCTGAAACAATTACAGAGTACTTTCTATACAAAAGCAATGTTTTGTGGGTTAGTTCCATTACCATTGTAGACTGTGACAACTTCATCCATAACACCACTTGCACATTCGGTGGTATTATTATCTCCTTCTTGGCATATGCATGTGTGCTCTACTTTTCTCAGGCTTGGTCTTGTCAGTTCTGGATAGTTTTTGTACGCAACTACAGTTCCCCCATTGTATACTAATAAAACTGGATGTGCAGCAAATTTACCTATGAGATACAAATGTGTGAATTCAGATCTGAAACACATACCTGCATTGAGGGAGTGGCATGCCCAAGATAAAGTGAGAAAGGCAACGCTCTTCTCCATTCTCGTCTACCTTGTCACCATTTTCAAGAACAAATCTTTTGGCAATTAACAAAATGGTGGTTTCCCATAGTGCATGATACACTGATGGTCATATAAGGTTATGGCATCTGCTGTATTGATTTCAAATTCAACCTTGTATATGTGTATCATGATAACCATATGCCAATTCCTTTATTTTCCAAACAAGTCACCACAAATAGGGCACAAGTTGGCTGCTGTGTCTACTCAACTCATGTTTGCTACTTTAAGTTAGCTAAAGCAGCTGCATTAATAGCTTACTATTGACCATCCTTCATTTTCTGAGACATGAGTCGAAACAGTACATGTGCCCAATAATCCTGTATAGCAAACAGATACACATAATTCTGTGTTCAGTAATCAGGAAATCCACATTCAAACAAAAGCTTCTTCTCAATGCTACTTATATTTTTGAGAGCCTTAATTCTACTGTGTGGCTATGGAAAGTGAGCCTTAGAAGCCATGTTGGCCATATTTAATCTTCTTTCTAGCCTTGTAGGTTGTCACAGAACCTTAAGGAGTAGGCTTCACAGTTGTAGTTTGATATCTGTTGATATTTATCATCTTTTTCTGTATATATATGGTGTAGTTTCACTTGACTCCTTTGAACCCTATCACCAAAATAAACCACATCTATTAGAGAAGATGGGACATACCTGAGATTTAGTAGGTGCTGCATATGTTTGCTGAGCAGCTCCTTGATAAACTTGATTACAGTATCACATAACAATTACCGGTAAGTGTGCTTGGGAAACTTCTCTATGCAACCCTCCTTAGATATTTTTATATAAGGTCAACTTTTCATTAAAGTCCTCTACTTTGAGCTTTAAAATTGACCCTATACATTACCCGGCTCTACACATGGTTCACTATGAAGCACAACTCCATTGACAACTATTTACATCTGTTGCCCTGCTCCTCATAAAAATGATTTAAAGTACTGAGCACTGGATTGTCTAGACTCAGCACCAAATGTTGAACCACTAATACCTAAATCCACCCATTCTAAGCAACAACTTTCATGAACTACTTTAGGAAATGGTACGAATCCTCCTCAACTATCCACTTAAATGCTGACGATTTCATCTATTTTACATCACCTTCAAATGATATACTGATGATATTCAGTGACACCTTCATTCAACTTCAAAAATATGTACATCCTGATAAATGCAGTACCCTTAGGTGAAGTCTAGAGCAGAATGCCACTATTCTTGGGGACACACGTTGTTGTCACATTTTGCATTAAAATCAGGCACAAGATGTGGTCTTAGAACATTATCCACCTCTCACGTATCACCATTCCCCTTGATAATTAATTACTGATATCAGCGCCTGGATGCATATCGGCTAATTACTGAATGATAGATTTCCTACAGAATGTAAATGTCCAGACAGATGACTGACAATAGTCACTATAACATATCTTTAATGTGTATGGCCTGCATGCTGAATGTAGCCAGTAGAGATCACATAATGGCAACTATGGTTTTTCACTAGCCATATATATACCCCAGTCTTGAGAACAGATTAGTAATGCATAGATAGCTCTCATCATAAGTGATATGTGCTGTACATCCAAGAGAATGCCTTTCCTAGTCGTTGCTGAAATCTCATATTGGGCCCTCACCTTAGCCGTAGCTTCCTTCTCTTAATTGCAAGTTCTATGTGATCTTTAAAAGTTCCATTCCATGATCACAGTTCGCAAGAATTACAGAACCAGGAAGTTAAATGAAAAAAAGAATCATGTTCAAAATAAATACGTCAATAAACAAATCCTTTGGTCAGAATAGCAAAATGTAACTTAATAAGTTAGTTTGTTGTTCTCAAATATACTGATTTCCAACAGAAAATTATAAGTATCTGCAGTACAGCAGATTCAGGAAATGTGATACATCGAGTAATTTTTAACATGGACAGCAAAGGACAAAAAGGAAAATATGAACAAACAAATGAAATAGAATCTTTATTCATACAACAGGGATTTTACCAGTACAGGCTGACTTCTAAGTTAATTTTTAGATTTTTCTTGTTGTTGAACTAGAAAAAAACATATTTTTGCTAAATAAAGACAATAATCAGAATATTGATGATAATACCACGCTTTCAAGTCAGAATAAAGTCCTAGTGCAGTATTCCACAATCCTAGATTAGCTATCTCAATGATCATTCCCATTATACATATTGAAAATGGATAAATGTTAATTGATACTAAGTTGAGCAGAATTAAAATGACTTCAGTCCAGGAGTGTATAACAAAGAATCAAGCCCAACCAAGTATAAGCCATACATAACACTCACTGTGTTATACTAATAATTTGAAATAATTAACATTTCCCATTCTGTACTTTCTATACTTTCATGTAAGTGGTCCGCATATAGTTCATGGTGTTATTATTATTGTTGTTGTCATTTTGAAGTTAAGCCCTGTTTCTAGAGTTGTAAGTCCGCAGACACACTGCTGTGCCACTGGGGCCATAGTTCATGATATGATTATAAGATAAATGTGGAAAGATCTTAAACTTCCCCTAATCCTCTATCTTACACAAAATTTACATCCCCAATGATTTTTATATAAAGCTTAAACTTCCTTTAATCCTGTATCTGTGTCATGCCCTCCTTGGGCGATGTTACATTTATTTCTATGATTGTATAACGAGAATTGTCATTGGTCTAAATACTCCAAGGACTTTTATATACCACACTAGATCCTTGGTTGGACTTAAAAGTATGGTCACCAATATTCTTAATCTTGTCTCTGTTCTGTGCGGAGATTCTGCTTCCAACCCTCTCTGCCCAAAAAGACAGAAGCTAGACAGTGAGTAAAAAAGTTGAGTATTTTGTGTTAAAATAATTTTGGAGCTTCACTACATTGCTACAGTCCATGTCACCACACTTATAATCCTGCTCTATCTTATGGCTATATATTTATCTTGTAAATAGCCCCACAGTATAGTTTCAATTAGAACAGGCTCAATTGTAAGGCTTTCAGGTCCAAAGTTCAATACTTCTTACTGCAAATTTTCCATGATCCATTTAGTGCACGAGTGTTTGGCGTGTAAAGTTTAACCTATAGAGGAGCTGACTGTAAGGCTAAAGCAACCTTATTGTTTATGTAAGATACGCGTTGTCAAGGATCATGCCAGAGATTTCTAGTATCCTTTTTTAGCTCTCTCATGTAAGAGGCGCTGGGGAAATATTTTGGTCTAGTGCTGTGTGTACAGGTCTAAAAATAACTGGAAGCTAGATTCTCCATTTTTGCTTATGAGTTGGCCCTATTAGTACATGTAAATAGTGGTTCACTTTTCAGTATGATTTACATAAATAGATTGGCTTGAACTTTCATCGAAACAAATCTCTTTCCATTCAGATGGAAGCACCATCCATTTTACATGCCTGCATTAAGTTGCATTTTACCATCTATTACATGTAAATCAAATACTTATTCTATGTTTTATGATATATTGTTTTCAGTCTCATTTATTTGAATTGTAACTCTGTGATACTTTTCTGACATTCTTCTTGTTATTGAAGTTTCTATTCTTCCAGGAATGTTATCAGTGCCTCTGAGAATATCACAGTGTAATGTAGTAAGGGTGAAATTTTGGCACACTAACTCAAGAATTTTGATTTTGTAGAGTTTGCTATTTTTCTTTACTAGTATGATTTTCTGTGCTCCTTTTGTACTGTTACATAAGTTTGTACTTTGGTAAAACATGGAAACAGCGATTTCCAAACAAAAGACTTATGGGGTAAGGGAGAAATTCAGCAGCAAAGTTTAGGAGAAGTTATGCCCTGGATATCAATATATCGTCACTGTTGTAAAGGGTGATGTCTACAATCTCAAAATAGTCCCAAACTCAGGATAGTGAACTGTAAAATGACACCTCGAGAACTACTAGTCATTATCAATACAGCCCCAAACTCAGGAAAGTGAACTGTAGAGTGATACTTCGAGAGTTACTAATCATGTTTTCTCCCAATGGCTTATAGACTGTTGTTGTTGAAACCGAAGATCAGAATTTTGCTAACCAGGGTAGTCACAGTCTGTCCCTTATTGTTGTCGCCCATGATCACGTGATTAAGACTGGAAGAAACAATGTAGTTCACAAATCGATGCTATGCTGGCTTTCTAGCAGGAGAGAGACCATACGTAGGAGGATGGTGAATGGGTCTTGTGGGGCATAAGTGTGCTTCTCTGAAAGGAGAGATGTCCTGCTGGAACCACTATAGGTCATAAAAAGCCATAGAACCACACAGAATTGCAAGACATATTCTTTAAAGTAATTGGTTAATCTGTCACCCAGGTATTGAGACCAAGAATACAGATGAATGCAGAGGCCCATGGGCACTGACGACAACCAATGCTCATGCCACGATGAGAGCCTCAACCTCGTGTTTACTGAGATATCACCAAAGATGTCTTGTTTCTACAGCCATATGGTGAGGTGAAATGTATATTTGTTTCCAATGTTCAAGGGCATAGCCAAGGAGGACGTATCATTTCCTTAGCTCTACGAGCCCCGGGTCATTATATTTGATATACCAAGTAAACAACTGCAAATGCCCGAGTCTGTTAGTTCGATAGAAATGCATTAATATTATTGCCAGTAACAGATACTTGACGAAACTGCATGAAACTTAAAATTAACGTTATAAACAGAATGTAGGCTCTGTAGAATATAATACCTTAATTGTATACTTACTATTAGTATGAATTTTCAGTTTTCAAATTTTAATGATTTCCTAGCAAAATATTATTTTTTCAAGAAGCAATTACAATTTTTTCCCCATTCTAGACATTTTAATTTCTTCTTTCATGTGTTTCTACATCCATAAATATTTCAACTTAAGTTTTAGTTTTTATAAAATTTATCAATTTTGTCGTTTTTTATTTTGAAATCATCATTTATAGTTTTACAATATTTATCACAGAGAAATAATAAGAATGAATCTGATAGAATACCAAAAGTAGAAAGAAGCCAATTTTGTTTTACAGTTAATCAGAAGACTTATTTTCATATATTCAGCAAGTTTTATGCTTCACTTATTAATTTATTTTCTTATATATATTTTTTTTCTTTTCGTTAATTCCTTTGCTTAGCATAGTTCTTCATAACAAAAACGGTGTGAGAAACACTGGCCTTGTTGAAAATTCCCATGGTAGAATACAAAACTATTTTAGCATGGCCATGCGTGAACATGTGTATCTGGTTTCACAAATGATATTAAGAAAAGTATAGATATCTAACAACGAAAACTAAACACGTGTTTTTATGAAAACGCTAAATAAATACAATTTACACTTTGGAACATGTTTAGTTTAGGGAGAGCATGTGCACGTACATGCATGTTTATTGGACAGACGGGTTTGTTGAGTGTGTACAGTACGGGTTTCGTGAGCTACAAAGGAAGGAGTTATACAGTTGTTAACTAAATTAGCTCAGGTTAATAAATGTCTATTTCAAACCTCCTGAACTTAATAAATACTGGTTCAAAAATTAAAACTCTTTCTTTTTATGTTTGCTGACATCTTATGAGCTCTGGTGTTGAAGGCAAGATTTAATGTGTGAGTTTGAGATTCTACCCAACAATCTTCCTATCAGAAACGAGTTAGAAGTTTTTACTAAATGTATGGTAACCGTACTATTTTGTAAAACGTAAACTTTTTACCTGATGTTATTTTGCTTTCTTCGAAAATTCAATTTAAGGTTGCATTGACAATATTAAAATAGTGGAAAACTAATAACTAACCTAGGTTGCAATTACGTGCCTTTATCATAGATTCAACTTTGTCGGCCCGTCATGGCCAGGTGGTTAAGGCACTCGACTCGCAATCTGAGGGTCGCGGGTTCGAATCCCCGTCACACCAAACATGCTCACCCTTTCAGCCGTGGGGCGGTTATAATGTGACGGTC
>NW_013668717.1:63522-65207 GCF_000517525.1 Limulus polyphemus
AATAACAATAAACGAAAAGCTTTAAAAACCTTTTCAGTTATTTTCACTTAGCTTTTCGTTGTACTTAATTTCCTGGTATGAAAGCCTAAGGATTTTCAAGCAGTTCTAGATCAACAAGAAATGATTTAAATTTCTATCACATTAAAATGAAGTATTAAGTTATAAATCAAGCTTTTATTGGTTGCTATAGTTGTCCAAAAAACATTGTATAGGTGTTCAACCTATGATTATGATGTTCCAAAGCTAAGATACAGGGAATTATATAAGATCATGGGGACTCAAGGTCCACAGGCAGTGATTGGTTAAAACAGTTATAGTAGCAAGGCTTATATTGGAGTTACAAAGCTCAAATTGACATCATTAGGTTCAAACCTGCATCAATTTGTGCTTTAATATGTTTAGATAATAGGTTCAGAAAAAAATCATAAGCAGATATATTGCCATTGAAGGGATGATGAAATCAACTCAGAAGAGAACAAATGTTATTTCTTTTTAAAATATCAGTATAAATTTAAATAAATAAATATTATGAATAAAATTGAACTTTGAATAATTTTGTTTTTAAAAGTTGTAGAAAAAACGACTATAAATATATTTTTCAATATTTTAATTTGGTGGGAGAATATTGTGCTTGACTAACAGTAAAGCCATTTGGGCATTGAAAATGGTTACCATAGGGTTAAATGTTGAAAGCAAGTTACTGCTTGGAATGGTTGGACTCAGGGACAGGTAGTTCAATGCCTAATAATGAGTTTAGATAGACCAGTGCTTGACTTAATTGAGTACCTGGAAGAAAAGCTGCTCAGAGACCTTGGCACACTTATAGCTGAGCTACACCAATGTTTTGACATGATAGAGAACCGATATGTGTACGCTGAACAGGGGTTAAAGCTTAAAAGGACGATCTCTTGACCCTTAAGGAGGTGATTTGTTATGCCTACAAGAGAAGGCATATTATACCATGGCAGCTGCAAATTGTGAGGACATCTCCACTGATAAGTTAATTCAGGAACAACCAAGTGAAATGAAGAGGTAGCAAATCTTTGTGAAGTAATTTATAGGATGAAGGTATTTGCTTTTAATCATGATTCGGCCATTTGTATCTTAGGAATGGACCTACTGCAGAAGCTGTCAACTAGTTTTGCCTATAGAATATATCAACAATAATTCTGTGAAAGAATAATCCAATATTCACCAGATCAGGCCCAAGAATAGTGGAGTGCATGAGAGCTTGTTGAGAAGGGATTCGTATATAGTGTTCCATGGTGTACTACAGACTCAGTTTACTGTGTTACCACAATCTACTATAATGATAGAACTGATGCATTAAATAAAATGTGTCCTGGATATGAATGACATTTCCAGTGCTAAACTTTGACATCCAGCTATTCAGCATCCCATAGAAATGATCATTTACATGGTGAACAAATTGGAATAACTGAGACAAACTCTACAGCTAGGTAGCTTCTGTCACACTGTTTCCAAGAAATCTGAAAGCAAACATATGCCTTTTAGAACATTAGAGATTATTGGTTGATGATTATGCAAGCATCTTGGATTAGAAATAATAATAAGAGCTCAGTAAGTTAGTGATTAAATATGACAGTGTGTTTTGAGGACCTGATACTTATTTGGATCAAACACGTAAATCATGTCCTATCAAACAAAAGTTACGGCCTTGATCC
>NW_013668717.1:65940-67710 GCF_000517525.1 Limulus polyphemus
TCACACAAATGTATCTGTTTCCAGCACGAGTTTGGGACAAAGGACAAGCAATGTCAATGGCTACTTGTTCCACTGGTGCACCAACTTGATATAACTTCATTGGAGCACAACCCTTATGCTTGGGTCCCCTTTTAGCACAAAGTGTACTGCAGGTCCTGCACCATTCTTCCACATCTTGCCTCATACCTATCCAGTAAAATCTCTGTCGTAGGTGACTCAATGTCTTTTTAATTCCGAGATGTCCTCCTGTTAAACTGTAATGGGATTGACGCAGCACAACTTCCCTTAACTTTCTCGGTATAACTGTTTGACAGGTCGTCATTTTTCCATCTGCAGTTTCCCATCTCCGGAGAAGAATACCATCTTCAAGCTTCAACTGGTCCCATTTTGCCCAACAGTTTTTTGTCACAGGGTTTAAGCAAAACACCTTCTCCCAAGCAGGGCCCAAAACACTTGGTTTTAGCAATTCAATTATTGGCTTCACCTCTTGGTCTTTCTCCTGTTCTGCTTTAATATCTATATTTGGTTTCACTTCACCATCATCAAGTCCTTCAGTCACTTTGACTTCAGCTTGATGGCACCTGGTTAGTCCAACCTTTCTTTTAACATTTACCGGAATTTGGCCTTTGTTGTTCCCAAACGTCATTTTATCAAAGTTAACTACACATTTCCTCGGTAGTAAGTAGTCCAACCCCAATGTGCATTGGTCTTCAATGTCAGCCAACTATACTTTGTGTCTGTCCTTTAAGCCCATGAGCTCAATAGTTACCCACACTAGTCCCCACAACCTTGCATAATGTCCTGTCACACCACAGAGCTTCTGTATGGCTTCTGGTACTCCTTTGTGATCCAGCACCTTGATACTCATAAGGGTTTGCTGAGATGCAGAATCTATGAAAAAGTTGCACTTTTGGCCATCCAGCTTTCCTGTCACGTAGACATCATGTGTGCTTGGCATTGTACACCTAGCTGTTGGGACTTTCACTATGGGGGTTGATGGGCGTCCCTGGTAGTATTCTTCTTACACTGGCTCCTCATATGTTCTTGCTCTCCACAGTTCCAAGAACCTTTCTGGGTAGCAGCCTTTCCTGCTGTGGCATCTTCCCTGTGTTGAAGTTGCCAGCATTAAGCTTTCTTGTGCCCAGGTTTGTTTCAGTGCCAGCAAAGTCACTCAAACCTCTCTGAAAGCTGACACTCTCTGGCCTCGAATCCTGATGACTGTATCAACCTTGGTACCTCTGTGCTGGACTTAACATGGGATTGGAATTCAAGAGCTCTGGCCATTGCATCCTGCATAGTAGATGGGTGTGCTTGCTTCACTTGTATCTTCAGTTGTGGACTGTCCAAGGCATCTATGAACTGATCTCTCCACAACAACTTGAGGACATTGGGTGGTGCAGTTGGGTAGATCTTGCGTGCCATACTTTCCAAGTCCTGTGCCAGCTCTTTAGCACGGACTCTAGTCCTAAACCTGGCCATGTAGACTTTGGACTGATTTTGAGTTCCATACCTGAGCTTTAGAGCAGCTACCAGTGCTCTATAGTTGTGCCTGTCATCTGCTAACAACTGTCCAAGTATTTCCAGTGGTTGTCCCTTCAGGCTCATTGCTAGATATACTGCTTTCTTCTCCTCTGTCCATCCATTCATTTCTGTCAGGAGCTCAAATTGTACTCTATATGCTTTCCATGGTTCCTTTCTATCGAATTCCTGTGGCTTTCTTCATACTAGATCACCCCTATTGCTGACACTCATATCTGGGATGTGACTTCT
>NW_013668717.1:67720-73872 GCF_000517525.1 Limulus polyphemus
TTATTGTTGACACTCATGTCTGAAATGTGACTTCTGACAGGACTGAAGATGTCTGCATTAGGGTTTAGCTGCGAGGTCTGGAAGGGGCTGATTAAGTCGATGGCTCATATATCCTCCTTGTGTAAAAGAAAGTAAATTATTCTTTAATGTATTTAATTCCTTTTGAAATTTACTAAAGTTTTCCATTTGTGTACTCTGGCTTTCTCTCAATTGTTGGATACTTTGTTTTTGTTTATTTTATTTCTCCTCCATCCACTGCTGTAGTCTCTCTTCTTGTTTATTTTCTTTCTCCTCCAACCACTGCTGTAGTCTCTCTTCTTGTTTCTTTTCTCGTTCTACTTGTTTCTTTTGCTGTTCTTGTATTGCTGCCATCAAATCTGCTAAGCTGTAGTTTGATTTTCCGCTTCTCGTTTCCATCTTCTTCTTCTTCTTTTTTTTCTGTCCCACTCTCTGACACTAATTTGTTACATCTCCGTTCGTTAGTTAAATTTTCCGTAGAAAATATTTCCGAAGAAACTTTACCGATACAAGTCCTTTCTTAAATAAATCTGGTTTATTCTTTCTGAATACAACTTTGCGATACACTTAATTTCAACAGTCGAGCTATAACAAACACTATAATTCACAACGAACGTCCCACGTGCTCAACAATATTCTCTCCCCGCAGTTCAATTACACATTACCTTCGTTCAGTTCTTACCGGCTGATTAAGTCGATGGTTAATGTATCCTCCTTGTGTAAAAGACAATAAATCATCCTTTAATGTATTCAATTCGCTTTTAAATTTACTAATGTTTTCCGTTTGTACTTCTGGTTTCCTTTCTTATTCCAGTTGCCACTGCTGTTGTCGCTCTTCTTGTTTCTTTTCTCGTTCTTCTTGTTTCTTTTCTTTTTCCACCATTAGCTGTTGTAATCTCTCTTCTTGTTTCCTTTCTTATTCCAGTTGCCACTGCTGTTGTCTCTCTTCTTGTTTCTTTTCTCGTTCTTCTTGTTTCTTTTCTTTTTCCACCATTAGCTGTTGTAATCTCTCTTCTTGTTTCTTTTCTTTTCCTCCAACCACTGCTGTAATTTCTCTTCTTGTTTCTTTTCTTTCCTCCAACCACTGCTGTAATTTCTCTTCTTGTTTCTTTTCTTTTTCCTCCAACAACTGCTGTATTCTCTCTCCTTGTTTATTTTGCTGTTCGAGCTGCCACTGTTGCAGGTTTTCTTGCAACTGCGGCTGTTGTCTCTCTTCTTGTTTCTTTTGCTGTTCTTGTATTGCTGCCATCAAATCTGCTAAGCTGTAGTTTGATTTGCCACCTCTCGTTTCTATCTTCTTCTTCTTTTTTCTCTTTCCCATCCCATTTCTGACACCAATTTGTTACCTCTCTGGTCGTTTGTTAATTTCCGGTATAAATTATTCCCGAAGAACTTCAGCGATACAAGTCCTTTCTTTAAATAAAACTAGTTTATTCTTTCACAATACAACTTTGCAATATACAGAATTTCCATGGTCGCTTTAACTTAAACTCACGCTATAATTCACAACGATTCACGCACTTTACTTATGGTTACTACCGCTCGCTTGAATCAATTATCTGTCTCTATATCTATCTTCAATCTGCCATCATCTCCGCTTTATTTGCCGGGCTTATATACAATAAAAGAGGGCGCTTAGAAAAGACTAGAGTTGCCAAGAAAAGTCAAGATACTTCGAGAATCTCACGACGTGTTACCAGCGTCACGTGACTTCCGCTGTCGTAACAATACTATTTTATTGCATCATAAGGATCAGGTTTGTATTTAAAATACCAGATACACTCTTAGACCCCTTTCTAAAAATGTCCAAGTATGTAATGAGATTAGTATTTCATGTGGTATTATAACTTTTTTTATTTGGTTTGTGCGACAGTCTTACACATCACAAACAGTCTTACACATCTCATGATAGCATACACACTTTTAGTTAGGTTAAATCAGCAGTAGTATATTAGAAATAAATATCCTTATAATACACTCGTAATTTATCAGTCTAGTGATATGTTTAAGTTCTAGCTGTAGGTGGCCTTTGATCATATTTATAATTATAGTAAATATCAACTGGGGAGAGATACTTTGGACTACTTTCATCATGTATACGTTAGCTTTCTAATTCATGTAACAACTCGTTTTTATTAAAATTTTTCTGAAAGTAATTTAGTAAACCATGTAGGAGCCTCTGAAGTAGTGGTTGTAAATTTGAGTATTTAGTATGTAGAAAAGCTGATGATGTAGATTTCGGCACTTTGTACGCTGTCGTAAGTAGAGAATTCTTTAGTTTTATAATTTACTTTATATGTGTGTTGGTGGTACATGCATACTCAGTTCCTAGGCATATGTATGTAGTGTAAATTGTAAATTTTAATGGGGATTTTTTGCTGATGTTCCACTCTTTTTACCTGTCAGACTCCTAGTACAGTTCGTATGTAGCCAGACTATGGTTCTAGTGTCGTTTATGTGTTTCGTCCACGTTAGTTTTGAGTCGTAGGAAAAGCTTAAATATTTTGCTGCCATAGCGGTTTTGAGGAGTGTTCCATGCATGTATAGCTCTGAGGAGACATCTTCCGGTTTTAATTAATTTGGTGAATAGTACAACCTTTTTGTTGTTGTTTCCTGGGGAGGGGACATATATTTCTAATTCTGTATTTTTAATATACAGTTGGATCTTTTAGGGGTGTATTGCTAACATGCAGCCGTTCTATAAAGAAAAAAGTTATGAAGATATATTTCTCATTTTTTGTGGTGTTACAAGGTCGGTCAAATGGACTGAGCTGTATAGTTTTGGCGTAGATAAAATAACAAATAGTAATAGAATATAAAATTTTACTGAAAAAACTTTTGATAGTCACTTAGATGGTTCGAGAGATATGAAATATGAAAGCTTTAAGATGAAGAAAAATATTACTATTCTTAACATGAAAATCTCCTTGCACTCGGACTCAGTCAGAGTCTGAGTAAGACAGTTCCAGTAAATTAACAAACAAATAATTAGTAGAAATACATACTTAAAACTTTGATATTTTGTGTACAATAGACTTGTAATGTTTACTAAAAGCTTTATATGTTCACATATGTAATATGTATAGTGTCATGATTGGATAACGAATACAAAGTTGGTCAAAATGATCGAGCCGTGTGCATAGAGTTGATAAACCACACATAAAGCACTTTATATTTAACATAACTTAACAAAAAATATTGATTCGATTTTCTTTTATTTATAATTTTACATATGTCAAAGTTTAAAGCTTCCTACAATCATGGCTGAAAGTATCAGAACGATTGGGAAGCAAAATATCCACGGGTCATGGAAGTTCCTAAAAATTCAGAGAATGCTTATTGTAAGCTATGCAGTAAGAAACTTCGGGCAAAGATCGCTAATTTTCTGTTGGTAATAACAGTGTGCACTCCACTGCATCAAGATTTTTTATGTATCATCTACCACGAAAACACCAAAAATCAAACTTTCAGTAAGCATCTGTTGTCATTATGCTATTTCTTTATTAATCACATCAGCAAAATTGACCAAAAATTTGACAAAGGAAGTTTACTCTGTTATGTATTACAATTTCAAATAGCCTAAAACTTAGTTAAATTGTGATTTAGACTTAGTAGTTAAATAAATGACGATATATATCCAATTAATGATATTTGCCAACAAGATTTATACAAACAGTTTTCTTCTTCTATACAAATATATTGTTACGACAGCGGAAGTCACGTGACGCAAGTAACACGTCATGAGATACTAGAAGGATCATGTCTGTTCCCTCGCACCTTCTATTTTTGTATATATAAGCCAGCAAATGTAGTGACGGTGTAGATAATTGCAGACAGGCAGAGATTGAGATGGACAATTGAGTCAAGCAAAGTGCGTGAATCGTTGTGAATTATAGCGTGTGTTTAAGTTAAAGTGACTGTGGAAATTAAGTGTATTGCAAAGTTGTATTGAGAAAGAATAAACTAGTTTTATTTAAGAAAGGACTTGTATTGCTAAAGTTTCATCAGAAAGAATTTATACCAGAAATTAACAAACGAGCAGATACATAACAAATTGGTGTCAGAGAGTGGGATAGAAATGAGATGTGGCAAATCAAACTACAGCTTAGCAGATTTGATCACAGCAATACAAGAACAGCAAAAGAAACAAGAGGAACGAGAAAAAAAACAAGCAGAAAGACAACAGCAGTGGCAAGAAACCTCCAACAGTAGCAGCTCCAACAGCAAAATAAGCAAGAAGAGAGATTACAGCAATTTTTAGAGAAAAAATAAAAGAAACAAGAAGAGAAACATCATCAGTGGCAAGAAAACCTGGAACAGTGGCAGCTCGAACAGCAAAATAAACAACAAGAGAGATTACAGCAGTTGTTGGAGGAAAAATAAAAGAAACAAGAAGAACAAGAAAATAAACAAGAAGAGAGGCTACAGCAGTGGTTGGATGAGAAAGAAAATGAACAAGAAGAGAGACTACAGCAGTGATTGGAGGAGAAAGAAAATAAACAAGAAGAAAGTATCCAACAGTTGAGAGAAAGTCACAGGAATTCGATGGGAAGGCACCATGGGAAGCATATACAGCACACTTTGAGCTCCTGGCAGAAATGAATGGACAGAGGAGCAGAAGGCAGTGTACTTGGCAACAAGCCTGAAGGGACAACCACTGGAAATACTTGGACAGTTGTCAGCAGACGACAGGCACAACTACAGCACTGGTAGCTGCTCTAGAACTCAGGTATGGAACTCAAAATCAGTCCGAAGTCTACAGGGCTAGGTTTATGACTAGAGTCCCTGCTAAAGGGGAGAGCCTGCAAGATCTGGCACAGGACTTAGAAAATATGGCACACGAGGCCTACCCAACTGCACCACCCGATCTCCTCAAGTTGTTGCTGAAGGATCAGTTTATAGATGTCTTGGACAGTCCAAAACTGAAGATACAAGTGAAGCAAGCACATCCCTCTACTATGTAGGATGTAATGGCCAGAGCTCTTGAATTCGAATCTTATGTTAAGTCCAGCACATTGGGATTCAAGGCCAGAAAAGGGCAGCTTTCAGAGAGGTTTGAGGGATTTTGCTGGCACTATAACAAACCTGGGCACAAGAGAGCTCAATGTCTGGAACTTCAACACAGGGAAGATGCCATGGCAGGAAAGGCTGCTACCCAGAAAGGTTGTTGGAATCGTCAGCTTGAGGGAAACCAGTAATGGTTCATGTTGAGGGATGCCTACCAACCCCCACCATGAAAGTCCCAACAGGTAGGTGTAAAATGGCAAGCACACATAGTGTCTACATGACAGGAAAGCTGGATGGCCAAAAGTGCAACTTTGTTATAAATTCTGCATCCCAGCAAACGAGTACTGGATCACAAACGAGTACCAGATGCCATACAGAAGCTCTGTGGTGTGACAGGACACCATGCAAGGTTGTGGGGACCAGTATGGGTAACTATTGAGCTCATGGGCTTAAAGGACAGACACAAAGTATACTTGGCTGACATTGAAGACCAATGCATACTAGGGTTGGATTACTTACTATCGAGGAAGTGTGTAGTTAATTTTGATAAAATGACGTTTGGGAAAAACAAAGGCCAAATTCCGGTAAGTGTTAAAAGAGAGGGTGAACTAACCAAGTGTCAACAAGCTGAAGTCAAAGTGACTGAAGGTGTTGATGATGGTGAAGTGGAACCAAATATAGATATTAAAGCAGAGCAGGAGAAAGACCAAGATTTGAAGCGAATAATCGATTTTCTACAAGCATGTGTTTTGTGCCCTGCTTGGGAGAAGGTGTCTAGCTTAAGCCCTGCGACAAAGAACTATTGGTCACAATGGGACCAGTTGAAGCTTAAAGGTGGTATTCTTCTCTGGAGATGGGAAAGTGACGACCTGGCAAACAGTTATACCGAGAAAGTTAAGGGAAGTTGTGCTGTGTCAATCCCATTATAGTTTAACAGGAGGACATCTTTAATAGGAGTTAAGAAGACATTGAGTCACCTAAAGCACAGATTTAACTGGATAGGTATGAGACAAGATGTGGAAGAATGGTGCAGGACCTGCAGTACATGTTGTGGTAAAAGGGGACCCAAGCATAAGAGACGTGCTCCAATAAAATTATATCAAGTTGGTGCACCAATGGAACAAGTA
>NW_013668717.1:74872-76172 GCF_000517525.1 Limulus polyphemus
GCCCTTGATGAAGTTACTACCACTGATGTGACTGTTACCAATGATAGGACGTTTCCAACGAGACGGAGACCAGTATGGAAGAAGATACATCCCGTAAAATTAAGAGACTTTGTTGAATTTTAATTTTGTTTGTAAATTCTGTCCATATAAGTAAGTTACTGTTAATTATCTATTGGTTTAATATAAGTGGCTATTGTTTGGAACGAACAATACTAAGGAAGGGGCAGTATTACGACAGCGGAAGTCACGTGACGCTAGTAACACGTCATGAGATTGTAGAAGGATCATGTCTGTTCCTGGCAACTCTAGTCTTTTCTCCATGTCCTCTATTTTTGTATATATAAGCCGGCAAATGAAGTGACAGTATAGATAATTGCAGACAGGCAAAGATAGAGATGGATTATTGAGTCATGCATGATAGTGATCGTAAGTAAAGTGCCTGAATCATTGTGAATTATAGCGTGTGTTTAAGTTAAAGTGACTGTGGAAATTAAGTGTATTGCAAAGTTGTATTGAGAAAGAATAAACTCATTTTATTTAAGAAAGGACTTGTATCGCTAAAGTTTCATTGGAAAGAATTTATACCATAAATTAACAAATGAGCAGATACATAACAATATTTTAATATACAATCAATAATACAATTTACAACAACGGTTATTGCAAATAGTTATTATTAACAATGATTTATATACAAAAGTTTTACGAACTTACAAGCAATATAAAGTTTTCTTTCTTGTCTGGAACTTCCTTCATATCTTATCGAGGGTTCACGATGAGCGAATTAATTTCGAGTTGACGTAGGTACAATTCACTTTATAGGGAGCTAGTTAGCTCTGTAGTTCTCGCTGCTTACACGATAATTGCAGGTCGAGTTTATTTTACCGCTAAGTTATATAATATATTCGTAAAATTAAATCGTTTATAATGTTCGAAATATATAAGCGTTCCTGGTCAAATATCTGAAGTGTCCCAATTAATAAGCGTTATTACAATCACAATTATAGCTTCCAAAGTTTATAGCACACCAATTGTAACAAACCAATAATAGATATTGTTTTTTGGTGCATCGCGTTTCTTAGTTATATTTATAGGCGTGTGGATAGTTTCTCGAAATTTCAGTTTACATAATAATACTGATGCTAACACTGGTGTTTACATACACACACACATATATTGTTGACTCCAATGGCGTAATAAGGGTTCTCAGCACCTGGGGGCAGAGACACTTTTGGCGCCCACCTCTGAAATGTTTTGATTATTTGTTTTGTGACTCATTACCCACTTAATGACAATAACA
>NW_013668717.1:77186-88990 GCF_000517525.1 Limulus polyphemus
TTGGGAGAAGGTGTCTAGTCTAAGCCATGTGATAAAGCACTATTGGGTGCAATGGGATCAGTTGAAACTTGAAGATGGTATTCTTGTCCGGAGATGGGAAACTACAGATGGGAAATTGACGACTTGGCAAACAGTTATACCAAGAACGTTAGGGGAAGTTGTGCTGCGTCAATCCCATGATAATTTAACAGGAGGTCATCTCGGAATTAAGAAGACATTGAGTCACCTACGACAAAGATTTTACTGGATAGGTATGAGGCGAGATGTGGAAGAATGGTGCAACACATGCAGTACATGTAGTGCTAAAAGGGGACCCAATCATAAGGAACATCCACCTTATGAAGAGTTGCCTGTGAATATGTTAGAGTTTGTGAAAGTGTTATTGGAAAGGATGGATGATATTCACCATCAAGTGCATTCAAACTTTAAAACGTCTGCTGATTCGATGAAGTTAACTTATGATAAGAGATCTACTGAAGTCAGCTTTGTACCAGGAGACAAGGTATGGTTGTATAATCCCAGAAAGACCAAAGGGAAGTCTCCTAAGTTGTCTTCTCCATGGGAAGGCCCATATGACATAGTGGATCGTCTCTCAGACGTGACTTTCCGGATAAAATGTGGTCGGCAAGGTAAGCCAAAAGTGGTGCATGCCAACAGGCTTTGGCGTTATCACGGTCCAGGACATTTCAGTTGGGATGAAGTGAACAACAGCACAAATGATGCTGCTGAAGATGTGTCACCTGAAAAAGCCACTCTACTCAGTTTGATGAAGTTACTACCACTGATGTGACTGTTACCGATGGTAGGAAATTTCCTGATGAAGCAGGTGAACCCCACATGAAGCAGAAGCCAACAAGATGGAGACCAGTACGGAAGAAGATACATCCCGTAAAATTAAGAGACTTTGTTGAATTGTAATTTTGTGTTTGTAATTCTGTACATTTAATTAAGTTATTGTTAATTGTAAGTGGCTATTGTTCGGGACGAACAATACTAAGGAGTGGCAGTGTTGCGTCAGCGAGGTCACGTGACTAGTATCACACCACCTCTTTTTAGAAATATCCTGTTCCTTCGTGAATGCCCTAGCGTTTACTAGATGTGTGTTAGTCTTGTATATATAAGACCGACCACGAAGCGACGGGGAGGCAATGAGCAATTGAACTGCAGTCAGAGAGTATGTAATTGAATGGAGTAGTGTTGAAGTCAAGCTCGTGAGACGTGAGTTATAGCGTTTGTTATAGAGCGACTGTTGAAATTAAGTGTATTGTAAAGCTGTATTCGGAAAGAATAAACCAGTTTTATTTAAGAAAGGACTTGTGTCACTAAAGTTTCGTCGGAACGAAGTGACGGAAAATTAACCAACGAACGGAGACGTAACAGAATAGTGTAATTTACTTCTGTACTTCAATTCGGTCTCACTGTATTTCAGTAGGTGGCTTTTAAAAGTTAAAACTGCAAGCATAATACATACAAATAACGTAACACTGTGTCGTATTTACTTTATGTAAGGCAGTTGTGCTATATCCTAGGGGAGGGCATAATTATTAATTAATAAGCATTACAGGCCAGAGGAAATTTTGTGCCTCTGCACACCTGCGCCTGGGGACCACTACCCCCCTTGCTTTTTCACTGGTTGATTCTTACACTTGAGAATCTTCTACAACTTTAGAGAATAGGTGGGAGTTTTGCAATTCATATTTAACTGTATAAGTTATGTACATTTCTAAATATAAATTTAATTTAAACAAACATTGATACGAAAATTAATATGTAATAATAAATCCGACACAACTCTAAATCTGAAAACAAATCTTTTGCATGATATGGAAGATGCTGACTATTCTCTTTTAGTTGATGTAACAACCAAAAAGCTTTAATATTTTCAAAACGAGACCTAAAACTCGAGCACTTTCGAATAGTTAACTGTTCTTCTTCAGGAGAATTTTTCCTTTATTTTCCTGAAGAAGAATGGTCAACTATTCGAAAGCACTCGAGTTTTGGGTCTTGTTTTGAAATATTACAACTTTTGTAGGTGATCCTGTGACCTAACTACTTAACCAAAAAGCATGCATGTCTTTGTATTAGGTATCACAATTAGCACAGAAGCAAACCAATCAGCACCTTTTTGGAACTTTCTGAAATTGTACAGAACTCTGGAGAAGCACTATAGCATTCATGTTATTATTAACTTAATTTTAATTGGATTTTCAAGCTATAGTATTTCCAACACGATTGGAATCAATAACTCGTTGTGGCCAAGAATTACAAGAGCTTCTCCCGATTATATTCTCATTCAGTACATCTGTCAATCAATGGATTTCTGCATACAAAAGGCAAAATGCTATCATCCCTCGGATTTCTCATATCAGAAATATTCAACTGTTTTTCAAAAACACATTAAGAAGAGAAGCATTTAAAACTATTTTCTGTGATGAATTCAGATGACAAACAACCTCGAGTTCCATTGCCATTTCTCAGACTTTTCAAACATGTTGGTTGTTCAGAGATAAATTGATCAGCACCGTCCTTCTCAATTATGAGTTGAAGGTGTATTTTATACATGCAGAACGATATGAAATGCAAGATATGCAGTACAAAACTAAGCTTTTCCTGCTTTTTCTCTCACCAGTTATAAATAAACCTAATTAAATGAACTCTTTATTTCAATCAGCTGAAGGAGATCCAGATAAACTCTCGGGAGATTTAAAAATGCATCATTTATCCCTTCAAAAGAAGCTGTTTGATCACAGTTGCAATACGTTGTGTATAGGTGATATTGATTTAGGGGCTGAATTCCTTTTTTGAAGTGAATGCTTTTGCAACTAATTCTAATGCTCCAAATGAGGAAGAGTGCATTCAGTATGCAAGTCCAAAAGCTTCCATTTAATGGAGGAAATTTCATCTCAGGCAAATGTGCTGACAGGGGAGGGGGCAAAGGGAGCAATTGCCCAGGAGCCTGGGCATATGAAACCTGATTATACCATATAGCCTACAAAACACCTTTAGGCTATATCTTCATTTAATCATAAAAAGCATAGTTTTTAGCTTTTATTTGCATACAGATGCTTAATACATTAAGAATATTTGAAATAGTAATTTCCGTAATAATTAATATATATTTGTTATGTTATAGATTTAATAAATATTTGTTATTGCTTTATTAACGTTTTTAGCCTTATACTGTGAGCTAAAATGGCTGCTGTTATGATTTTTCCTTGTTTATGAGCTTGTTGCTGTTGAAGCAATTAGATATTTTTGAGGAACTTTTGGAATTACTTCAAGAGTTTACTAAAATTAAAAAACTTAAGAATAAAGTTCAAACAGTTCTTTAAGTTAAGTAGACATGGTCATATAAAAAAATAAGGCGACAAAGAGATGCCTGTGTTGTGAAATACAACTAGGAAACAAGGTCAGGAGCCTGGTTACATAAAAAGCATTGCCTAGAAAGGAAATGAGTGCATGAGCACCCATGATAAGTTGTTGGATTACTGACACTAACCCCTTAGAACTAGGAAAGTTACAAAAAAAAATTGAGTTAATGCGCAAAATTGGCGCTTTGAGGTGATATCACTTACAGAACATGGGTGTAGCAGTGCAAATAAATAGGTGACTGGCTAACACAACCTAACTGTAACCAATTACTTGAGAGTTTTGGTTATAGTTTTGGATTAGCCTGGGGATTCCCTTAAAGCATCCAATAGGATCACAGGACTACTTGTGGGTGGTGCTGTATACTATTTAGATGGCCGAGATAATACCAAGAAAATTTTGTTTATAAACCCATGTCTGGGGCTTTAAAATATGTTCCTCCAGGATTTAGAAAGTTCTCTGAAAGTTCTGAAGTTCTGCTGGCCGAAAATTTCCAAAGCTATGAAGATCTACAATATCAGCAACTTCACTAGCCCAACTCTGTTGTAAGTATGGTTATAATTTCTCTCATAATCTATTAGTGTAAAGAACTTTAAGGAATATTGTGTTGAAATATATTTATGTGTGTTACCAGAAAGCTTGTACTAACAGTGTTATCATAGTCTAAGGATTAACGAAGTTACATAGTCTTTTATATTTCACAAACTTATGAAGTATATTGAATGCTGTTAGAAAGGGTAATAAAAATTGTTGTAACTGTTTAATGCTGCTCTGGAGCTTTGTTTCTTTATTCTAACTGTAAATCACCTTGAGTTAGCGACTTGTCGCTCCACTCGTCACGACAAATCCTCCAAATAAATAAATTTGGTGTAACGAGTAGTTTTAATTGAAACTCCAACAATTAAGCCCACGAGGGCGCTACCCGTTACAGCTGGCGCAGTCGACAGGATTTTTGTAGTAGCTAACAACAGATTGTTTAGAGTAAAGAAAGCCAGAAAGAGTAAGGAAGTCAGCTAAAGTACTATAAGTAGTGTAAGTTAGAAATAAGTGGCGAATAAGTAGATATGACTACAGAAGAGAGAGGAGCATGCCCTATAGTCGATAGAAGGGCTGACACTAACCACAAAGCTGCATCAGAGCAACCTGCACAAATTGAGCCATGCAGCATGACACATCTAACAAGTGCCAGACCACTGTATCATGGTAGTGCAAATGAGGGTGTTGAAAGCTTTATCAATGCCTTACATGAAGCTGCTAGAATATCAGGCTAGACCAATGCCTTACATGAAGCTGCTAGACTATCAGGCTAGACCAATGCCCAGAAAGCTGATATATTACATTTAAGAACAGCAGAAGAGGCTAAACATTACATTAGAGCTTATGATGAACTAAGTGAGACAACCGATTATCAGTGTCTAGTGTGTAAGCTAATTGACGAGTATATGTGAAACTACTAATGTGATTCTAACAGAAATGCACAACCTATATCAACAATGTGGAGAATCTGTCCGAGTTTTTGGACATAAGTTACAGGAGTTAGGTAACAGATTGTGCATGGCTTATGCACATCCAAGTGAGGACATACTACAAGATACTCTAAAATCTGAGTATGAATGAGGGCTATACAGTAATGTAACTAGAGGATATGTAAATGAAGCAAATACTCCTCAAGCAATGTTACTGGATTTAATTGAAGTAGCTACTTGAAAGGAGCTAGGAGAAAAGCAGATCTATAACAAGTCTACGAAGGCCATTCTACCCAATGCACAGAGCAAGCCCAATGGCATCCAGTGCTTTAACTGTGGCAAAGTGGAGCAAAAGCAAAAAACTGCTTTCAAAAGCAGAAAAGGAATGAGCAAATAGCATGTTATAATTGTGGTATTACAGGACACATGACACAGGATTGCCGATGCCTACAGAAGGCTGAAAACAGAAAAGCCCAAAGGATGGAGCTCCCCAAAAATAACGGAAGTCCTACCTTCGCTACAGGTTCAAGAAACATAATCCCTGCTGGGATTACAGACTGAAAGTAGAGGTAGTTCTGGCAGTTTGTGATAAACAATCGTGTATTCATAGTGTTAATGAAGTATCATCAATAATTAGGATATAAATAGAAGGTATATGTTGGATATTGGTTGATACAGGCACTTGATCGTCACTAACAAGTTCAAAACTAGTAGACAGAAATCCAACATTATTAGATAAAGCCTAGAGAGAAGTTTCTAGAAGTATTATAATTTCTATAACAGGACATCCTGTTAAAACATTAGGTAGATATAATGTACAGATGAAAGTACGAAATTTAGAGAAAAAGCATTTTACATCTGTAAGTAGATAGGCTTAGAGACAGATGGTATTATAGGGAACTTAAGAACTTACGACACTGAAATGTCTCTTACCCAAAGTAAGCTATGCATAGAAACAGAGATCTTAAGTTTTGAAGGACTTGAACCTTCAAACTTATGTGTGACAGTTGAGACACATGATACCTTCCCGCTGACTAATAGTCCAATGCCTAATGCTAATATTAGCAAGGCTAAGGATCAGCCATCAAAACATGAAAGCACTGACCTCTCATTAGAGTGTCGCAATACACGAAAAAGTCAGAGGAGTAAGAATAAGAAGTGTCATAAAGAAAGTTATAAAAGAAAACCAAGAAATAGGACTGTATAGAAAAACTTTAAACCAAGCAGAAGTGATGGTAGAAGTTATAAAGATAATGTGAGTAATAGTAAGATAAAGGCAAAATAAGTTACTAAATACGACTTTAAAACAGGAAAATAATAATTCAAGCCTCTCAGATGACTCTACACTTATGCCTAACATAAGCAACAGAGCATTCCAACAGGAGTGTTTGAAAGAAAAAGTTCCTGTAAGGCTAGTTAAAATAAATGAAGTACCTGCAAGAAGTCAATTTATCGTTGAAGCTAAAGTAAATAACTTTAAGTGTAATGAAGAAGTGCTAGTTGGGCCTATTGAAATAGAAGAAACAGGAGTATATATAGCTGCTTATATTAGTAAAGTGTCCAAGAGAGACACAGTGCCTGTAAAAGTATTAAATGTGAATAAAGAAAAAGTAATACTACCTAAAAACATAGTAGTAGGCAGGGCTAGTAGTAGAAAACAGTTATCTACAATAGGACAGCACAACCATAATAATGTTAACAGACAGGTTCAACAAAGTAGAATAGACTGGGATTCTATCTTAGGAAACATAGAACATAAACAGACATTGATAACATTGTTAGAAGAGTATAGGAGATATATTTGTAGGAGAAAATGACTCTAACGGTTGTACAAATGAGGTTAAACACAAGACAGTGTTAAATAACAATAAGCCTATAGCACAGAGACCTTATAGAGTACCTGAAAAACATAGGATCGAGTTAAAGGAATGTGTAAAAGAGAACAAGGTGTAATAGAGGATAGTAGTAGTTCGTGTGCATCTCCAGTTGTGTTAGTTCCTAAAAAGGACGAAAAATTAAGGTTCTGTGTGAATTTTCGGAAAATTAATGGAGTAACAGTCAAAGACATTTATCCCTTACCTAATATCCAAGAAACCGTAGATGGGTTAGGTAAAAGTAAATACCTTTCATCTATGGATTTACAAATTGGATATTGGCAGGTAGAGATAGAAGAGGAAGTTAAAGCTAAAACTGCTTTTGTATTACCTTCAGGTAAATACCAGTTTAACAGAATGCCGTTTGGCTTATGCAGTCCCCTGTCAACATTCCAGAGGTTAATGGATATTGTACTATCAAGCTTCCAAGATTCAGAATGCTTTTGATATTTAGATGATGTTGTAGTGTTCAGTGCAAGTTTTGAGGGGCACTTAGAGAGGTTAAGACATGTATTCAATAGGTTAAGAAAGGCGAACTTAAAGCTTAAACCAAGTAAATGTCAGTTTTTAAAAAATGAGGTAGAATACTTAGGTCATTTGGTGACCGCAGATGGTGTAAAACCTGACCTTAAAAAGTTAGAAGCTTGTAAAAATTATCCAGTACCTAAAACAGTAAAATATGCTCGTACATTTTTAGGATTTGTAGGATTCTATAGGAGATTTATACCATATTTTGCATTATTAGCAAAACCTCTAAATGAGTTGACTAAGAAAGAAATAAAATTTCAGTGGACAGATAAAATGCAAGAAGAATTCGAAAAACTAAGAGAAGCTTTATTGAAAGCACCGATTCTAAGTTACCCAGACTTCTGTAAGGAGTTTATCTTAAGCACAGATGCTTCAGGTTAAGCTATAGGTGCAGTATTATCACAGTTAGATGAAAATGGAAAATAACACCCTATAGCTTATCAAAGTAGATAGTTAAGTAAAAATTAATTACTCAGGCACAGAACAAGAATACTTGGCTGTAGTATATGGAATTAAAACTTTCCATTGCTATTTATATGGTAGAAAGTTTACCATTATTACAGATCATGCACCATTAAAATGGTTAATGACACTAAAAGATCCCTCCTCTAGATTAGCTAGATCAACTTTATTACTACAAGATTATGACTTTGAAATAATACATAGACCAGGTAGAAAACATTCTGAGTAGAAAATACCGAAAATGTAGAAAAACAGGCAATTAATCAGATAAAAAAAGCACAAACTGAATAAGGAAACGAATTAGAAGTAATATGGGATTTAGATCATGTAATTAGTGAGCAAAAGAAAGATCCAGTGATAAATGCCTTACGAAACAAAGTAACACAAGAAGAAGATGTAGAATACGTACTAGATTAAGATATTTTATGAAGAAAATTTAAGGATAATAGGTCTTTACAGATAGTTGTACCATGTAATTTGAAAATAAAAGTCATGAAACATATCATGACACATCTTTCGCAGCACACTTAGGTTTTGCTAAGTAGGATAAGCAGAAGGTTCTTTTGGTTAAACTTGAGGAAAGACATTAAAGATTACTGTGAATCGTGTATAGAATGTCAAAAGCGAAAAACGAGTTGACATTTAAGGAATACTCCCTTACAAAGAATGCCGAACTTAAAGACAACTTTTCAGCTAGTAGCTATGGGCATATTAGGCCATTGCCTACGTCTTACACCGGAAACAAAGGCTATATGATTACTTGATCAGAAAGCAGAAACAATCGCCAAAGCTTTTGTAAACAATATAATAGCTGGACATGGTATACTCAATATCTATTAACAGATAGAGGTAGTAACTTCATTTCTAAGCTAATGAAGGAGATTTGTGAGTTGTTAGGTGTGAATAAAATCGAAAGCACAGCTTATCATCCAGCTGCTAATGGTTTGGTAGAGATTTAATATAACCTTGTTAGATATGATCTCTCAATACTGTGAGAAAGATCAGAAACTTGGGATGAGCAGATACCCTTGTTATTGTTAGCATATAAAAGTGCTGAGAATGAGCCAACGAGTCAACTCAGGAAAGTCCGTTCTTTCTATTGCATGGTAGAGATGTTATATTACCTATGCAGGAGATATTAACTCCTAATAAAAAGAGTCATGTGCTAGCTTATGATTATAGAGCAGAATTACTCCAGAAAATGCAGTTAGCATTTGAGTTAGCTAACGAACATTTGACTAAGTCTGCCGAAAGTAGAGAAAGACAAGTAAATAAAAAGTCACAGTTTAGTGATATAAAGTTAGGGATAAAGTATTGTTGTACACTCCAATAGTTAAGAAAGGGAATACTAAAAAGTTAGCAAAGTTATGGAGAGGTCATTTTAGAGTCTTGAAACAGACTAGTCCAGTTAATTTTGAAGTTCAAGACATCTATGGAAAAGGTAAACAATCACTGCATGTGAACGGGTTAAAGAAAGTAAAGGGTTATAACCTTTATCAGTATGAGTGTGTAGAAGAAGAAACTAAGAAATCAGAACAAGATAAGGGTATTCTTGAAGAGGAAGATAACTTAAGTGAGTTTGATTCATCTTTTTATGATAATAGAACCAGAACCAGAAATACCAGAAGAAGAAACAGATGATAACGTAATACTAGGTGATAAGGTAATAACAACAAAGGATATCCCAGTTAGTAGTGGTAATAATGAGGATAGTGCCCAAGCAACTGAGGATAATACCCCTAGTACCCCACTGACAACATAAGCTGATGTAATGACCCATGACTATAATCTTATATCATGTGGTCCTATAGCAACTCAACCGGAAGTGACTCATACAAAACAAAGGATACGAGCACATTCAACCCCACAAGAAGTGTATACAAACTAGGAGCAACGTAAATACAGTCAAAGCTGTATCATGCAAAGCCATTGTTATTAATGCCTTTAATAACATGATTAACTACTTGCAAAATGTAAAGAGTCAAAGTAAATAAGATATATACCTGTATTTGATGTATGTTATCTGTATATATATATATATATATATATATGTTATTATTATTATTATAATTATTGTAACTAATCATGTTATTTAGTAGATACATCTTTAAGTTTAGTGGGATTCTTATACTGTTGCCGAGGGAGACTGGAACCGGACAGAATGTGGGTATTGTGTTGGTAGAATACAAGGTAGGTGTAATTTTTGTTGAAGAGGGTAATTTCATATTATCCAAGATAAATGGATAATTGTGGAAGATATACCATTTCCATAGTATGTCAGGTTACTGATAAGATTACAGGAAGAGTTGGTATTGTTTGAGAAATCCTTGAATGTAAAAACTCATGTTAGTTTTAGTGAAGAATATTCAGCGAATGTGACATTATATCACATGAGAAATCAAGGGACAGCTATCTTACAGTTTGCTAGGATATTACAGGAAGGACTAATTGAAAATTATAAGACTTTAATTAGACAATATCATGATGAGATAGGTGAACTGTAACTAGAATTAAAATATATTAAAGTTAGCGTGTCTATATCAGATAGAACTAGACATATACGAGGTTTGATAAATGCAGGTGGAAGCATTTTAAAATTTTTGTTTGGAACAGCAACCACTGACGATTCACAAGACTTGTTTGTTTGTTTTGAATTTCGCGCTAAGCTACACGAGGGCTATCTGCGCTAGCCATCCCTAATTTAGTAGTGTAAGACTAGAGGGAAGACTAGTCATCACCACCCACCACCAACTCTTGGGCTACTCTTTTACCCCAAATAGTGGGATTGACTGTCACATTATAACGCCCCCACGGCTGAAAGGGCGAGCATGTTTGGTGTGACGGGGATTCGAACCCGCGACCCTCAGATTGCGAGTTGAGTGCCTTAACCACCTGGCCATGCCGGGCCTCACAAGACTTAAACGAAAAGGTAGAACAACAGAGATAGGTATCTAAAGAAATGATTCATTTAATAGGAGAACAGGCAACTATAATAAATTCACTGAATCAGACAATTGAATTACATGACCAAGAAATTACAAAAGTATCTACAGCTTTAGTAAACATTACTAACGTATTGATACACACTATAGTAAGACAAACTGAGTTACATAAAGCAGGAATGGAAATGTTAGTTTTTAACACTAAGATTCAGAATAATCTACAACAATTATCTTTTACAGTAGGAAGAAGCAGGACAGAGTTAATTAAGTTAATCCAAGAATTCTATGTAGCTGCAGATAAACAGTTAAGTTCATACTGTTACGACAGCGGAAGTCACGTGACGCTAGAATCATGTGCGCTGGAGTTTCTAGAAAGATTATGACTGTTCCTGGCAACTCTAGTCTTTTCTAGGTGCCCTCTATTTTAGTATACAAGCCGGGAAAATAAAGCGGAAATAATACTTGCAGATAGATATAGATAGATAATTGTGTCAAGTTAGTGGTAGTGACGGTAATATAAAGTGTGTGTTTTGTAATAGAGATTGCAAATGTATTGACTGTGGAAATTCTATGTATTATAAAGTTGTATCGAGATATAATAAACTAGTTTTAGTTAAGAAAGGACTTCTATTTTCTATTGCTGAAATTTCTCGGAGAGAATTTCCTCGGGAAATTAACAAACGAACAGAAACGTAAGAAATTGGTGTCAGAGAGTGGAATAGAAAAAAAAGAAGATGGAAACAAGAGGTGGCAAATCAAACAACAGCTTAGCAGATTTGATGGAGCAATACAAGACCAGCAAAAGAAACAAAAAGAACGAGAAAAGAAACAAGAAGAGAGTTTACAGCAGTTTTTGGAGGAAAAAGAAATGAAACAAGAAGAGAGATTACAGTAGTTGTTGGAGGAAAAAAAAGAGAAACAAGAAGAGAAATGACAGTAGTTGTTGGAGGAAAAAGATGAGAAGCAAGAAGAGAAATTACAGCAGTTGCTGGAGGAAAAGAAAGGAAACAAGAAGAGAGATTACAGCAGTTGTTGGAGGAAAAAGAAGAGAAACAGGAAGAGAAATTACAGCAGTGGTTGGAGGAGAAAGAAAATAAACAAGAAGAGAGATTACAGCAGTGGCAACTGGAACAAGAAAGGAAACAGGAAAAAGTATCCAACAG
>NW_013668717.1:89405-92061 GCF_000517525.1 Limulus polyphemus
AATGGCAGCTCGAACAGCAAAATAAACAAGAGAGACTACAGCAGTGGTTGGAGGAGAAAGAAAATAAACAAGAAGAGAGATTACAGCAGTGGCAACTGGAACAAGAAAGGAAACAGGAAGAAAGTATCCAACAGTTGCATGAAAGTCAGCAGAAACTACAGGAAAGTCAAAAACAGTGGCAAGAAGTACAAATGGAAAACATTAGTAAATTTCAAAGTGAATTAAATATATTAAAGGAAAATTTACTGTCTTTTACACAAGGAGGATGTATTAGCCATCGACTTAATAAGCCTCAGATAATGGGAAGCCCCTTCCAGACCCCGCAGCTAAACCCTAATGTAGACATCTTCAGCCCTGTCAGAAATCACATTCCACACATGAGTGTCAGTAATAGGGGTGATCTAGCACGAATGAATCAGAGGAATTCGATGGGAAGCATATAGAGCACAATTTGAGCTCTTGGCAGAAATGAATGAATGGACAGTGGAGCAGAAAGCAGTGTACCTGGAAACGAGCTCGAAGGGACAACCACTGGAAATACTTGGACAACTATTGAGCACTGGTAGCTGCTCTAGAACTCAGGTATGGATCCCAAAATCAGTACAAAGTCTACAGGGCTAGGTTTAGGACGAGAGTCCGTGATAAAGGGGAGAGCCTGCAAGAGCTGGCACAGGATTTGGAAAGTATGTCACACAAGGCCTACCCAACTGCACCACTTGATGTCCTTCACCTCTTTCTGAGGGATCAGTTTGTAGACACCTTGGACAGTCCACAACTGAAAATACAAGTAAAGCAAGCACATTTCTCTACTATGCAGGATGCAATGGCCAGAGCTTTTGAATTCGAATCCCACGTTAAGTCCAGCACAGAGGTACCAAGGTTGGTACAGTCATCAAGATTCAAGGCCAGAAAAGGACAGTTTTCAGAGAAGTTTAAGGGACTTTGCTGGTACTGTAACTAACCTGGACACAAGAGAGCTCAATGCTGGCAACTTCAACACAGGGGAGATGCCATGGCAGGAAAGGCTGCTACCCAGAAAGGTTGTTGGAACTGTGGAGAGTCATGACGTATGAAGAGCCAGTGTAAGAAGAATACTACCAATACTACAAGTCAGCCTCGGAGAAACCAATAGTGGTTGGTTTGATGAACACCCACGAACCCCCATCGTGAAAGTTCCAACAGGTAAGTGTAAAATGGTAAGCACACATAGTGTTTACGTGACAGGAAAGCTGGATGGCGAAAGGTGCAACTTTGTCATAGAATCTGCATCTCAGGAAACTCTTGTGAGTATCAAGATGCTAGATCACAAAGGAGTACCAGAAGCCATACAGAAGCTCTGTGGTGTGACAGGACATTATTCAAGGTTGTGGGGACCAGTATGGGTGACTGTTGAGCTCATGGGCATGAAGGACAGACACAAAGTATACTTGGCTGACATTGAAGACCAATGCATATTAGGGTTGGACTACTTACTACCGAGGATGTTAACTTCGATAAAATAATGATTGGTAACAACAAAGGCCAAATTCCAGTAAGTGTTGCTGCATCTGTGGATTTGCACATCACAACACTTAAGTCAACTAAAATACCCCCTATGTCAGAGAAGATAATTTGGGGTAGAATAAAAGAACATCCCCAAGGAAACCCGATGCTTGTGGAAGCAGTGGAAGACCCATCTAGGCCAGCAGATGTGAAGATTGGAAAGTCACTTGTGGTAGGTCATTAAGTAGTACCCATAACAGTGGCCAATTTCTCTAAATGTGAGCACACTTAAGGAAGGGGCATTGTTGAGTGTGTGCCAGGAGGTAGAGCCAGTCAATGTTAAAGCAAGAAATACAACTATGAAGAAAGGACATACACTTCCAGAATATTTGACTAACCTCTATAAGAACAGCATAGCCCATTTTTCATCATCACAGGCTCTTCAGGTTAGAGAACTTTTGGCGAATTATGCAGACGTCTTTTCAGCTGCACAGACCTGGTACAGCACAGAATAAACACAGGCAATCGCCGTCCAATAAAGATCCCTCCAAGGAGAATAGCTCCAGCAAATCGACAAGAGGTGGAGAAGGTCATAGATGGCCTAATTAATGAAGGGATAGTCGATAAATCAGATAGTCCCTGGTCAGCTCCCGTTGTGCTAGTCCAGAAGAAGGATGGAACCCAAGGTTGATGTGTGAACTTCAGGGCTCTTAACAATATAACTGCAAAGGACTCATACCCACTGCCAAGAATTGGTGATACTCTTGATGCCCTAAGTGGAGCCAGGTGGTTTTCAACTCTGGACTTAAAGTCGGGTTTCCATCAAATGAAAATGGCTGAAGCAGATAAACCTAAGACTGCATTTAGTTATGGCCAGGGTCTCTGGCAATACTGTGTGATGACATTCGGTCTTAGCAATGCTCCAGCAACATTTGAGAGGCTGATGGAAAGAGTACTGGAAAGCCTACAATGGAGGATAGCCCTAGTGTGCCTGGATGATGTCACTGTGTTTGCAACAACGTTCGATGAGGAAATGTCCCGGCTAGAGGAAGTATTCAAGCATTTAAAACCAGCAAACCTCAAACTCCATCCCAAGAAACTGCCACTTGTTCCAGAAAGGAGGTGCTTTACGTTAGGTCACATTGTAAGTGAGCATGGTGTGCAAACTGATCCT
>NW_013668717.1:92979-94330 GCF_000517525.1 Limulus polyphemus
TCTGACATATTTCCATCTTTTCCTCTATGGTGCCAGGTTTACCATCAGAGCAGACCATGCTGTGTTACACTGGTTAAGATCGTTACAGAACCCAGAGACAACTGGCATGTTGGATCGGAAATATGGACCAGTATGTTTATGATATTGAATACAGAAAAGGAAAATCTCATGGAAATGCTGATGGACTGTGCCAAAGACCCTGCAAAAATGACTGCATTTTGTTATAGATTCTTCATCTCAACAAACCCTTTTATCAAAGTGCTGGATCACAAAGGAGTACCAGAAGCTGTACAGAATCTCTGTGGTGTGACAGGACATTATGCAAGGTTATGGGGACCAGTGTGGGTAACTATTGAGCTCATGGGCATGAAGAACAGACAGAAAGTATACTTGACTAACATTGAAGACCAATGCATATTAGGGTTGGACTACTTACTACCGAGGAAGTGTGTGTAGTTAATTTTGATAAAATGACATTTAGGAACAACAAAGGCCAAATTCCGGTAAATGTTAAAGAGAGGTTGGACTAAACAGGTGCCATCAAGCTTAAGTCAAAGTGCCTGAAGGAGTTGATGACGGTGAAGTGGAACAAGTATAGATATTGAAGCAGAACAGGAGAAAGATCAATATTTGAAGCCAATAATTGATTTTCTACATGCAAGTGTTTTGCGCCCTGCTTGGGAGAAGGTGTCTAGCTTAAGCCCTGTGACAAAGAACTATTTGGCACCAAGGGACCAGTTGAAGCTTGAAGGTGGTATTACTCTCTGCAGATGGGAAAGTGGCGATCTTGCAAATAGTTATACCAAGAACGTTACGGGAAGTTGTGCTTCGACAATTTCATGATAGTTTACTAGGAGGACAGCTCGGAGTTAAAAAGACATCGAGTAACCTATGGCAGAGATTTTACTGGATAGGTATGAGGCAAGATGTGGAAAAATGGTGCAGGACCTGCAGGAGATGTTGTGCTAAAAGGGGGACCCAAGCATAAGGGGCATGCTCCAATGAAGTTATATCAAGTTAGCACACCTATGGAAAGAGTAACCATTGACATTGCTGGTCCTTTAGCCCAAACTCATGCTGGAAAGAAGTACATTTGTGGGGTGATGGATTATTTCACCAAGTAGCCTGAGGCATATGCAATACCAAATCATGAAGCTACAAACTTCTTCAGATTTGGGATGCTATACGAACTGCATTCGGATCAAGGCCGTAACTTTGAATCAGCTGTGTTTCATGAATGCTGCAAGTTGTTTGGCATACAAAAGATCAGGACAACGCCACTTCACCCACAGTCTGATGGGATGGTAGAAAAGTACAATTGGACACTGGGACAGAAATTGACAAAGTTTTG